>NC_092862.1:61218841-61237075 GCF_032062135.1 Pyxicephalus adspersus | reverse complement strand
GATCAGAAGTGGACATGAATGGCACATGATTGATCAGAAGGGGACAATGATTGTCACAGAGTGATCAGAACTGGACATGAATGGCACATGAACAATAACTGTGTACTGTAGTCTTCTTCATGGGTAAAAAAGCCATCCCCCTGAAAATAAGCCCTAGAGCATATTTTGGCCTTCCAAAAAAAATAAGACAGTGTCTTATCATCGGGGAAACAGGGTATGAAATCTGACCTTTTTCCTTATATACATAAGAGAAAGTTTTTAGTGTGTAAAATAGTGTGATGTGACATAACTAAGGAGTGGCTGATCTCAGGCAGTGTTTAAAGCTGGCTTTTAATTCCCAACCAGGACACATTTTTGTTGCCTAATATACTGGTTATGGCGGGCTAAAAGGTGCAATCACTGGTTTGTGTCAGTTTGTAGCAGTAGCTTTAACAAAGAGGCAGTTTCTATTTTTAATCTATCCACAATTACTAGAAAGGACTAAACAAGTTCAATGTATGTAGTAGTAGTAGTCACATTCAGCTGGATTTGTTTTGTAATTTTGAAAATTTCCATGTTACTTCCATGGTCTACCAGTGTGGACATTTTTATCCACACAGCACAATGTCCTCAACAATACAAAAACAAGTTCAGTTAAATTTAACTGACCACTATACAATACACAATGACAAAGATAAATCAGAACCTTTACGGACTAGCTATTTGTTAGTTGCTTTTCCACCACTCATTACAATTAGGGGAAGTATGTTATATTCACATGAACCACAAAACAAAAAAGTATATACAGTTAGACCCATAAATATTTGGACAGAGACAACTTTTTTCTAATTTTGGTTCTGTATATTACCACAGTTAATTTTAAAAATGAAAACTTAGATGCAGTTGAACTGCAGACTTTCAGCTTTAATTCCGTGGGTTGAACAAAAAGATTGTATAAAACTGTTAGAAACTAAAGCCTTTTTTTACACAAATCACTTCATTTCAGGGGCTCAAAAGTAAATGGACAATTGACTCAAAGGCTATTTCATGGGTTGGTGTGGGCAATTCCTTCATTATGTCATTATCAATTAAGCAGATAAAAGGCCTGGAGTTGATTTGAGGGGGGTGCTTGTATGTGAAAGATTTTGCTTTGAGCAGACAACATGCGGTCAAAGGAGCTCTCTATGCAGGTGAAACAAGCCATCCTTAAGCTGCAAAAACAGAAAAAAAAACATCCAAGAAATTGCTACAATATTAGGAGTGGCAAAATCTACAGTTTGGTACATCATGAGAAAGAAACAAAGCACTGGTGAACTCAGCAACGCCAAAAGACCTGGACGTCCATGGAAGACAACAGTGGTGGATGATCACAGAATCATTTCCATGGTGAAGAGAAAGGCCTTCACAACAACCAACCAAGTGAACAACACTCTCCAGGAAGTAGGCGTATCGATATCCAAGTCTACCATAAAGAGAAGACTGCATGAAAGTAAATACAGAGGGTGCACTGCAAGGTCCAAGCCACTCATAAGCCTCAAGAATAGAAAGGCTAGATTGGACTTTGCTCAAACACCTTCTAAAAAAGCCAGCACAGTTCTGGAAAAACATTCTTTGGACAGATGAAACCAAGATCAACCTTTACCAGAACGATGGCAAGAAAAAAGTATGGAGGAGGCGTGGAACAGCTCATGATGCAAAGCATACCACATCATCTGTAAAACATGGCGGAGGCTGTGTGATGGCTTGGGCGTGCATGGCTGCCAGTGGCACTGGGACACTAGTGTTTTTCGATAATGTGACACAGGACAGAAGCAGACAAATGAATTCTGAGGTGTTCAGAGACATACTATCAGCTCAAATCCAGCTCAATGCAGTCAAGTTGAGAGGCGTTTCATAATGCAGATGGACAATGACCCAAAACATACAGCCAAAGCAACCCAGGAGTTTAATAAAGCAAAGAAGTGGAATATTGTTGAATGGCCAAGTCAGTCACCTGATCTGAACCCAATCGAGCATGCATTTCACTTGTTGAAGACTAAACTTCAGACAGAAAGGCCCACAAACAGCAACTGAAAGCCGCTGCAGTAAAGGCCTGGCAGAGCATTAAAAAGGAGGAAACCCAGCATGTGATGTCCATGAGTTCAGGACTACAGGCTGTCATTGCCAGCAAAGGGTTTTCAACCAAGTGGGTAAGTAGAGAAAATAATCTAAAGGGGATAGAAAAAGCATTTAGGTGACAGCTCTCAAAATCAGGATCAAGAATTGTATGACCAACATATCTTAGCATAAATTTAATTGAATCTGAGGAGATTCCTTAAACCGGTCCCATACGGACCATGTCAACTTACATTGTTCCTCTGCCACTAGCATTTCTATATGACGTTTTTTCTCGAGTTCTAAAACCTAATTTCTTATGGAAGGAATCCTTACTTGTTACCAAGATCGCGGGATCAAGGCCCTAGTAGCCGTGAGAAAATGGCGTAGGAGACCTTCCTTACTAAATTTAAGAGAGCCCGGGATCATTGAAAGTAGTGTTACTTTGGGGATATTGGGGACCGAGGACCCAGTACAACTAACAAACAAATGAATTACAGACTCCCAAAACTTAAATATAAGTGGGCATTCCCACCATATATGGAGTAGTGTTCCTCTTAGTGTATGGCAGTGCCAACATCTATCATACTGTTAAACAGAGATATGGTGTAAATGTACCAGACAGCAGTACCATCTAGATAAGACTTTTTAATTTGTCTCTTGGGCTTTACACGTCAGTGCAAGTTTATGTGTAAGTATAAAGGATTTCTCCCACTCCTTGTCAGTTACCAATCCTCCCAAGTCTTTTTCCCAATATCGCTTGTAATAAGGAGGGGCACAGCTGAGTCCCCAATTAGCAGGCCATATATTACTGAGATAACATGGGTAGGGCGTATGATGGAACTGAGCATCTTCTCAAATTCTTTCAAACCTCTGCATATTAAGGACATATCAGTGAAATAAGAAACAAAGAATGTTAACTGTCTATATGAAAACCATGAAAGCATCCTACCAGTATTGGGTATTTTGAGGGAGGCCAAGAGAGGAACCGGACCATTGAACAATATATCCTTAAGATATCGGTCGACCTCACCCGACCAAGATAAAAAATGAGATGTACTAATAGCTGTCAGGAATGCCCGATTATCAAATAAAGGAGTCATGGGACCAGGTTTTGTAGATAAAGAGCGTGTTTTATTAGAAACATTCCAAACATGTAGGAGGTCAGAAGTGAGCTTAGGCAATGGAACATTCTGAGATAGAAGGGAACAATCCACCAAAAATAGGGACTTAACATCAGTTGGTGAAAGGGAGTTTTCTATCCTCACCTATTCTTTAGAGTCACTGGTATGAAACCAATCCACCACTCGCACCAAGACCAATGCCTGAGAATAAAACATAATATCGGGAACCCCTACTCCCCAAAGTAGACTTTGAAATTTACGTAAATATTTGGCAGGTATGGAAATTGCGACTGTTTGAAACAAGTACAATAACTTTGGGAGAATATCCATTTTAAGAGTATTGACCATTGCAAACCAACCCAACGGTAGACAGGAGTATTTCTGAAGTTCCCATTGGAGTTTACTATAAAGAGGGAAGTAATTGTAAAAGAACAAATTAGAGGGGTTGGCAGTTATCATCACACCTAAATATTTATTCTCCTCTTTGCAAATTTTAAAATAAGTGTTTGCTCTAAGAGATGACATTTGGTTAGTATCCAGCGTAATATTAAGGATCTCAGATTTTGAGTGATTTACCTTACAGTTACTCAAAGGCTGAATTTCTCAAACTCTGACAAAATAGCGGGCATTGTAATATGAGGCGATGTTCCATTCTGAATATAATAATTGGACAGAGCACCATTAACCCTTACTCAAGCCCTTGGTAATGAATAAAGTGCTGATATTCTTGCCATCATAGTAGGACCAAGACCTACTTGCCTTAGTGATGAGTACAGGAATTGCCAACTCTCAAAGGCTTTCTCTGCGTCAACCGAGAGTAGGCACATAGGGGTGTGGGTGGCATGAGCATATTGAGACAATAAAATAGTTTTATTGGTATTATCCCTCGCCTCTCTCCCATGTATAAATCCTGTTTGATCCTTGTGAATAAAGAATGGCATGTAATAGGATAACCTATTTGCAATCATTTTAGAAAAACAATTTAACATCTACATTTATCAGGGATATAGGTCTATAGTTAGAACATACAGTGTGGTCCTTGCCTGGTTTAGGGATAACGCTAATATGTGCTTCTAGGCTTTGTGGTGGAAAGAGTGAGTTTGTTGATATGGAAGAGTACACCCTAGTCAAGAAAGGAACTAAAGGGAGAGCATGTATCTTATAAAATCAAGGAGTAAATCCATTGGGTCCTGGGCTTTTACCGGGTGGAGTTGCTTTTATCGCCGCACTAACCTCCTTTTCAGTAAACGGAGATTCTAAAAAAAGTTATTGCTTCTGAATTTAGTTCTGGAAGAGCCGTTTCCAATATATACTCCTCTAAAGAGGGCGGTAATATTGGGTCTGGGTTTAGTTGATATAAATTGGAATAATAATTCCAAAAGATCTGTAAGATCTCTTTAGGAATAGATGTTGAATTACCAATGGAATTCTGTATAGAGGGGATATATGTGGCAGGTGTACGCGGATGCAGGCCACACGCCAATAACCTGACACATTTATCTCCATACTGATAGATCTGTTTACAGAAGCGGTCTCTATAGCGCTGATGAGCTAAGTCATATAATTCAAGTAGATGTGTCCTTGCTGCTGTCAGTTCCATTAATACGTCGAGGAACCATATTTTGCTTATGCAACTGCTCCAACAAGCGTATCTTAACAGACGTTTGTTTAATATCCTGAGTCCTAATTTTCTTAAGTCTAGCTCCATGCTGTATTAGGACCTCCCTAAGAACCGCTTTCATAGCTTCCCATTTTATCGGGAGAGGGGTGGTATCCAAGGAATGATCCCCTAGAAAATTCGTATTTAGGACTGCTGCAGCGCATAGAGAATCTTTGAATAGTGAATCATTACACTTCCAGGTCCATTCGTCCCACTTCCGGGATTTGGAGAGACAACGTAACCAAGAAGTGATCAGACCAGGGGCAAGAATCTATAGAGGCAGTTGCATGCCAATCAAGTGCTGGGTGACTCACTAGTATATAGTCAATGTGGGAATACATCGACTACAAGTGGGAGTAAAAAAGTATAGTCCCTAGTGGTTGGGTGACGTGTATGCCAAATGTCCATCAACCTAAGCCCATAGTTTGGATCGGAAAGAGTTCAATTTAGAAAAGGAAATGGAGGTTTTCCCAGAAGTATGAATCAAGCCCAGGGTCAAATGCAAAGTTCACGTCGCCTCCCACTATGACAGTGCCTTCAGCAACTCCTTTTAAGATTTCCAAATATTGAGTAATAGCCATTGTGGGTTGCTGATTAGATGCATAAAGGGAGGCAATAGTAAACTTTCTGTTCCATACGGAAATTTTAAGGATGAAATATCTGCCTGTGGGTGAGAATAGGTATCTTTAATTTGAACTGGTAACGATTTATGAAATGCTATAGAGACTCCTTTCGTTTTAGAATCAGGGTTAGAACTATGGACCCAAATAGGATAGTAACAGTTACAGAGAGATGGGATCCGGGTTGTTTGGAAATTAGTTTCCTAAAAGAATAAAATTTGTACTCTAGCTTTATGTTGGGTATATATTAGTTGAGAATGCTTATTGGGACTATTGAGGCCCTTGCTGTTGAGAGATTGAAATTTCAAAGCTTGAGAATGTGTAGTGGGTGGCAACATTAGAATAAGGAAAGGGATCACCAGACAGGCGAGCTGGGCTAACTTCTCACGTGTGGGGTGAAAACTAAGATGGGATCAAAAAATTTTCGAAATTACCATCCAAAATAGACGGTGGACCTATGTGGGGGAAAGTGTCAGTTTGGAGTCTCCAGATTGGAGAGTTAGGGATGCTGACCATATGAAGACGAGTCTCTACTATAAATAACCCCAGTATCAGCTGTAGAGGAGCCGCTGGTCGGCTTGCCGGGCGACCATGCTCCTATTGCTTTATTCGCGGTCACGGTATTTACTAGAGGCCACAGCTTTGGGCCTTGTCCCTCATAGAGCGGGCGCCGGGAGTAAACAAGCCAGGAAGCCCACCTGCTGAGCTCCTGCGGGTTTATTCTCCTGGGACCCTCTTCCTTTGGGACCCATCTGGGGGTACACACGAGGCCCTAATGTTCTGGAAAGAGCGGTGGATTCCCCCAGACAGCAGAGAGCTCAGGAGAGATGCGTCCTACACCACCATCCGCTGGACACGCCCCTAGCCTTTCCATTCTTGAGGACAGAACATATTGAGAAAGATAGATAATGCTAAATTTATGTAGGGGCTGGCTGGAGCTCATGTTTGGCATGGATAGTATGAAAGTTACCATTTAGGTCTCTTCACAGTTTAAACATTGAATGAAACCCTGAAGCCTAAACTAACAATCCCAACAAGCAAAATTTCCAGCTAGTGAAAAAAAAAAATCTTTCTTTGATGTCAGCACTGTGAAGGACAACTATTGAACATACTGTATATAATATGATATATATTATGTTATGTTGCTCAGGACTTTTTTTTTTTATAGCATTTACCAAAATACAGTGAATACAGCAGAGGAAATAGGTTATATTTTACAATGTTTTAAAAATATCTCTGACCATGGAAAAAAAATGCAAAATGGGTAAAATAATGAAAACTAGAAATCTTCACAAGCAAGCAATTTGCTTTACAAAACATTCTTGCTATTTGTAGTCCCAAGAATTGGAAATGTAAAAATTAAAAGCCACTACATAACACTTTATAAAAAAAATATATAAAAAAAAAAGTTTTAGGAAGTGGATGCTATGCCCACAAAGGCATAGACACCAGTAGTGTGTGGTCTCCTTGCAGATGACCTTTTCCCCATTATTGTCATGTAACTTCTTGAATTGTGTCCCTGTAAAATCAAACAAATGACAGACGATATGATAACTGTCTGAGGAATGCTTGAGAAGCAACAGGAGAGCTGAATAATAAAACAAATGAAGCAAAAACCGTAAGATCCTTGCATTCCATATCCTTGATACAGCTTTTTTTTTACCCCAGCACAATGAACTGCAAATGAAACTCAAATATTATGAGATTGGAGGTCCTAGTGCCTTATACCCTATAAAACTTGTCAGATTTCTGTTACTGGAATTGACTGAACAAGCACACAATACACACAGCACTATTTAGTTAAAGGGAGGGGGGAGGACAAGCAAGTGGAACACTGCTGCACTCTTCTCCATAAAAAAATACAGTGCCATCCCTGCTTAGTCATTCATTGATCCACCAGGATGGATTGATGAACCAATGTCAGTCA
Source organism: Pyxicephalus adspersus (assembly GCF_032062135.1). Classification (NCBI taxonomy): domain Eukaryota; kingdom Metazoa; phylum Chordata; class Amphibia; order Anura; family Pyxicephalidae; genus Pyxicephalus; species Pyxicephalus adspersus. Next base: position 61,229,671 of record NC_092862.1, on the reverse strand, counting down.
GAGGGGTCACTATACATTCACTGTATTTCGGGTGACAAACTAGCATGTGCTTTATATGAACTCAAGCTAATATTTATTTTATTTATTTATTTTATTTACTTCTGCACACAAAATAACAAAATATAGGGTCTAAAGTAGAAGGACAAAAAACAAAACAAAAAAAGAATCAAACCACACAATTTTTTTCCCCAAAGTTTTATTCCAAAATTTAAATTTCCCTCCACACTATTTTACATGAATGCGAGCACGGTATTTCAGTCTTTCAAAGGTTTCTTGGCACTTTCTGGCACATCTGTCATTTGGTCATTCTATGTAAGAAAAATAAAAATGGTTATTGGATCAGAAAAAAGTTAGATGCCTGTAAAAGTCAGATATCTTCAAAATTTGTACAAACAGGAAATGTTTTGTATAAAGCAGAAATTCATTTAAAACAGAAGTTGCTAGGTAGCTCATTGTACATTATTGTCATCTGTAAGATACTAAGAGTTCAGGTAGATGTTCAGATAAATTAAAAACCAGCATGCATGTGCAAAAAGTACATCACAGGGCAAAAAAAAGACAAACTAGGACTGGAAGAAGTGTGAGGAGCAGATTAAAGCAGAAGAAGAACAGAAAGGAGGCAGTGGACTTGTCATTGCTGGTGGAGGACAAATTAAGAGGTAAGTTTGCTAATTTGCACATTTGGGCAGGTGCTTCGGGGCTTAGTTCTGCTTGAAACAAATTGTGACTGGAGATCATTAATGGGTTCATGCATAGGCCAAAGCAATGTCATTCGTGCAATGTCCAACTGGACAAACAAACTCCCTACCTAAAAACTTTTTACAATCTATTCTTAACAGCTAACTACCAATGGTTTGGGACATTTATGTCACAAAACTACCGTTATGTTTTTGACATTTCTTCTGTAGGAGGCATTCTGCTGAGGAACACTGGTAAACAGATAGTGTATTGACAGTGACTAAAGAAAAAATCTTATCACATAAGAACGTAAATATAACAGCAACTATGATTGCTGTGTCTTCTATAAGTGTACAATACCTTTGTAATAGGACTCTTGAGTTCCCCAAGTACTGCTTCAAGCCTGAAAAATACACAAATATGAGTGAAAGTGGCTACAGAATCCAATGCATCTTGGTGTCAGTTTTACGGGGCAAAACGGAGCTGGCTTTCTTTACATTTGCCAAGTCTAAAAGTGAATATATACTTTATTAATTATATTAATATATCTTTGTTTTCTATTTCACTAAATGTTTTATGGCACATAGCACAAAAAATAATTTCCCCATAAATTAGGCTTTCTCTAAAATCCATCAAGACACAAAAGGCTTTCACCTCTAGGTTCTGCTGCTTACAATATACAAAAAATTAAACACTGGCAACTGAAAAAACTGGACTATTTACAGAATCAGTCTCTAGAGATATAGTAGCTGCTGAGGTTGCTCCACGGCTAAAATGGTTTCAGAATAGGGTCTGTGTGGCTCCTTACATAGAGCCCAGTGGCCAAGGGTCACTTTTAGGCTAGCACAGAATTATGTCTAGTGGGGTCGAGACATGTCATGCAGCATAGGTATATTCTAAGAGACCAGATTAGCAGCAATGCAAAAGTCACAGCAAACCGGAACAAAACAAAAACATGCATCTTTCTAGAACATTAGGCATACAGGTAGAGGGAATAGGTTATCCTGGGCTGGCCTACAGTTCTTTGTTTGCCATTGTCCAGTGTTCCAGTAAAGAAAGTATAACCTAAAAAAGTGAAAGACTTTCTGTGTCCCTTAATGAACCAGAAAAAAACAATTTTATATATCAGCTAATGAAGTTTACCAAAAGGATTTTATCATAAAAACACCCTTTAGGCTGCTGTTAAAAGAAGCCTGTACTTTTCACAGAAAAGGACATAAAAAAGGAAACACAAGTAACTGCTAGGTTTAGCAAATGACAATTCTAGAACACATTACGGATTTTGCATTGCATTCAACATAGTAAAATATTACACATACCTTTGTGATTGGTTTACACAAAACTGTTTAACTTTCAAAGTTTGGTTTTCCCAAATTTCCTGTTGAGGGAAAAAAAATCTGATGAAAAGTAAACATGTGGCATTAAAGATTTACTGCAGAAAAGAAACAAACCTTTAAACCCTTAGAATCCCAAATAGGTCAGCTTACTGTGTAGTAAAGATGCCTTGAAAACCCCTCAACAATGTGAATGCTGTTTGTGGATTTTACAAACTTTTAGAAAACATCTTTTAACCCATAGCAAATAATATCTTTCAAAAACCTTTACATAGAAAATGTTGTCCGTCTACAATGGTCTAAAAATTGCTGTGTATGTCCAGCTTCAGTTTAAGTGGTGCAAATCCACTTGTGACCTCTAGAAGGGAAACATTTCCAATTTCTCAAAGTTTAATATATCAACTACAAAATCTCTCTGGATTTGCAATATGGTAGCAATAGCAAGCAAAGGTAGACTTACTAATGTTTCCTTCTCCAGCTCTTTTAAAGCTTGTGTGTCAGCTTCTAGTGTTGAAAGTTCTCGAACTACAATATCATGAAAACGATGCAGTTTACGAATTCTGGAATTAAAAGGGTAAATGGAAAACACAATATCAACCGCTACATGTCCATTATCAGTTTTCTCTACAATATATACAACGGAAATACATGTAATCAGTTCAACGCCCTTCCCCGGCAATATTGGTAACTCGATTTACCCATTTCATGGATAACTACAAAAGTTGTTGCCCTTATTTTCTACCCAATTCCCTCTAGTAACTGGATTTTTCTATAGTTTTTTTCCTGTTCTTGAAATAGAATATTGTAACATAGCCATAAAATAAAAATGTCTTCATAGAAAAAAAAAATCTAACATTAATTCTGCTTATATTTTGCTTATGCTGGTTCAAGCTTCCCACTCCCCCCCTTTATTAGCATGCCATTTTATACAAAACCTGTTTCCATTAACATATATACTCAAGTATAAACCAAGATTATTTTTCTAATGTTTTTTTGAGAGAAGAGAATCTGTTTATACTCTGGTCACACCAGTGGATGGCACTGCATCCTCATGTAAAGTGGGAGACTATATATGAGTTTGTTACACAATAGCATCTACTGTTGGCTAACAATACAAACACAACACAAACCATCAAATAAAGCAGGAAAAAAAAAAAAAATCATATTCCCCTTTACTTTTGCAGAGCTTTTTTTTTTTCTCTGGAACTGTCCTCCAAATGGATTCCTAGATAAGAAGGACTGGCTCGGTATAGTCACCTAAAGCATACTCAGTGTTCTGATGAGGAAAGTTACAGTGTCTGCACCCCTTTGGATTTATTACTCTTGGGGAATATCCCACAAAACTATAATACCTATTACAGAGGATGTCTACAATTATACTTTATTATATCAGGGGTCAGCAAACTTTCATGGCAATAGGCCATTTATGGGGTGGGCGGGAGCACACTAGGCCGGACTGAGTCCCGCCCTAATGGCTCCACCCACCACCAGGGGTCTCCCCCCGAAGTGAAATCCCTCTCCTCTGTATGCATTGGGGAAGAGAGGGTTTTACCTTTAGGAAGATTTCCCTATTTACCACAGCGGCAGAAGTATCAAAGCCCGCCGCAGTAAATGGGGGAACAAGGGGGTGGCACCGGAGCCGCAGGTTGCCAGCCTGGCATTAGGCCGGATCAGCCAGGGGGCGTTCGGCCGTAACGAACTACCAGCTGGGTCGTATCTGGCCTAAAGCCTGGGATTGCCGACCCCTGTACTATAATATAGTCGCAATATAAAAAAAACCCTTCAGGTTGACATTTCACATTGATTATTACAGCAGGTGGAAATTAAAAGTACATTTTTAATAACATTACAAAATGGTGTGTAGCATTTGTATATGCTACAATATGTTTTTATAATGATAATTCAATTCCCTTTTAAACTACAAACATTTATCAATGTAAGATAAACAAAGAAAAAAGTCCTACATCCCATAACTGCTTTAATAGTAAATACTTCTTAAGACCACACTGGCATGCATTTTAAATGCATTAATTGTCCATACAGCTTGTATGAGTTTTAAAGCATTTAAAAAGGCATTTTAAACCAAGATATGTGGCAGAAAAGGCTCATAAATGCTTTGAAACAGTCACAAAGGATGCATTTTATTTAGAGGCTATCAAAAAAACACTCAGGTGTAGACTGGCTCATTGGAATAAATGGGAATTTCAAACATGGCCATTTAAATGCTGATGAAACAGATCATGAAGACTTAGGCTAGGTACACACCTCAAATTCTAGCCTCTCGTCTGATATTGCCTCAGGGCTGAAACTGGACGACATCCTGGCGTGTGTACAGTGCTTGAACATCATTCATGGATCTCTTGGCAGATCCATGAACGACTAATGATCCTAATACAAGTGAAGGGTGGAGCGGCACTGTATGTACAGCGCTTGTTCAATCTTTTGTTGTTGACTCTTCAAAAGATATTTTCCAACAGCAATTACTGAATGTGTGCATGTAGCCTTAGGGTAAATGGAGGAGTCTTTAACCCTTTCAAGCTCTTGTGACTGTATACCCCTATGAATCAGTGCAAATTTTACATTTTCAAGTGTTTATTTGGCAATAACTTTGTCTTTACCACAAGGGTATTACACATCTGTCAGATGACAGATGTTAAACCAGAAGTTCTTCCAGGTTCAATGCAAGGATGAGGGATCAGCTTGTGCAATTTCACCTTCTTGATTACTGCTAATGTTCCATACATTTCCTCTGATCCCAAGATCCCTGTAGAAAGTACAGCCTGGGAATCCTCAGAGGAGAAAGTAGATATACAACCCCTTGGATCGCTCCTATAAAATGACTGAGCTAGGAAAGGAAAGTTAGATGAACTCTTGACTGCTACTGTATACATACACAAGTGGCAGTGAAAGGGTTATAAATGATGGATGTATTAGTTTGCCTTTTTCAGGCTCTTCTCCCTTTCATTTCTTCTGGTGATTCTGCCAGTAATACACTCCATTCATAAGGTGACAGTGCTTATTCACTGTACTACATCAATAAAAGCAGCAGTGTTGCTAAATAAGACAGGACATATGTTAGGACTAAAGAACACTTCACTTCCCCTCTCCTTCCCCATCTCAAAAATTAATAATATTTGTAGACCACAGAGGGGAACATGGCTGGGCAGTGTATAATGAAAGTATGGAGCTCACAAGACTTCTGGCAGGATCAAAAGGTATAGTTTGCTCTAATTGATCAGATACAACAAACCTTTTTAATTTTATATTTAAATGTCCCAGAATATTTATTGGTAGGATTCACATACACTCCAATGTTACTTTTCTTACCCAAATAAAATGGCATGTTTAAATAAAAAATAATAAAGCCCATTCATTCGCCAACAGAACAATCTACCTACTTGCATTGTTGTATTTGACTGATCAGGTTGGACACATGCAGGTGGGATGTTGTCAGCATTTGCTGAGCCTGAATTTCCATGTTCTTGTATGCAGACTGAAAACAGATATAAATTAAGATGAAATGTATCCACCAGCTACCATTTATTACCATCACTCCAATACATTGTGAACAGAAAAACATACAATGATTAAAGTAAATTGGGAAAGTGAGAGAAGATACATTTTTTTTATAAGGGGCAGGCTGGCTGACAGGGATAACCCCCTTCAAAAGATACCACCCTAACTTCCTTTTGTCTAAAATGGCCAATATGTTTACATAAACACAATAGCTGTAATATAACAATGAATGTAGACTAAAAAACAAACTTTTGTGTGGCTGAGATCACTAGGGTAGGACGATAAAAAATGTAAGTGTCCTCAAAATACCTTTAGTTTACTGAAATACACTATACTTACATGCTCCTTTAAATATACGTTGTTATACTATTCACAATGCATGCCCAGCGCTAAAATTATCTACGACAGACTGCACATAGTTATTTGTACCCACATATGTATATTGTAAATTATTAGGAGTTCTGGGACTAAAGGCAAACATTCAAGGATATAATTTAAATGGAATGCCTGTGCATGCAATCCAAATTTTCTGAAACATATATTTATAAGAAAAATCTCAGAAATCAAAGTGTAATATAGAAGTCAGATAGTCTGGTGGAAAATACAACAAAAATAGTACATTGCCCTGCTGTCTTCAACATGCAATTTGTTACTAGAACCCGTTTTGTTTACGTTGAGATTGCATTTAAATTTAAAAAGAGAAATGTAATATATTGCAGTATAGAAGTCATAGATGTGGAAGCTGTATTATTTTTCTTTTTTTCACCTTGTAATTCTGCAAAAAACACTTTAGGTGTAATAAAGCACTCCACTACTTCTGAAGAGGGAGCATTTGTTACATAGTAAATTGAATAAGTATATAATATAAGCACACTGATCAGTCTTTGTTGATGTTCTGCATTAAGGGTTAACTGCAAGGGAACTGCTTACGAATCAATATATGAAAATGATTGGTATAATTTGGTGAATTAAGTTTTTTCTTGCTCAATTCTATGCAGTTGACCATTGGAGAATACTTCACTTGCCTGCCCCCCCCCCCCCCCCCCAAAAAAAAAAAAAACCCAAGCCAGTGGGGGCAGCGTTATGATCTAGGGTTCTTTCAGTTGGTCAGGTCTAGGTTCAGCAAGGATCAGCCACACCAATCTTTAATCTTTGGGATGTACTGGAGAACACTTTACACAGGTCAGACTCTCCCATAACCAATACAAGATATTGACAGAAAAATAAATGCAACTTTGGAGGAAAATGTTGTGACATTGCATAAGCTTACTGAATTGATAAGACAAACGTGTGAATATATCAAAGGTGAAGGTGGTCCAATGAAATATTAAAGGATGTGACTTGATAACAAATAGCATTTCTGTGCATTCTACTGCACAGCCACCTGCATGGCTGCCCAATATGATGCTGACCTAACTTATTACACTGAATGAGTCCATGCTCAAAAACAAATACATGCAGCAGTGCACTGACAAATCATACTGCAGTGCAACACGTTGCTGTCTGTGCATTGTCTGAAATCTTTGTGTACCACAGACAGTGTGAAGTGTAGCGAACCTCACTGCATATATTGTCAATAAAGCCTTATTCTGCCACAACAAGCAAAAGTTTTGGCTCTGCTCATATTTTATACAATAGCAAGACTACTATTAGACAACTCCAGAGACCTTAAAGTACACTCATCAGCACCTATTTAACATTACTTATAAATGTTTATTTACAGTATATATTTCTTGTTTTTTTTATTATTTTTTGTTTATATTGCTTGTTTAAATTTAATTTTTTTGGGGAGGACCCCTTCTCCTTTCTGTAGTAAAGGAAAGTGATATTTTTGTTTTGGATAAGTTCTGCTTTATTAAGCAAAAGTTATGACTGAAACCTCTGACACGTACTAAACAAAATCAAGGTTATGGGGCCTCCTAATTCTCATGTTAGAGCCCAATTTCAGCCATTTATTTTTAGTGTGGTAGACAATGGGGAATGGGTATAAAAACACTTTCATTGACAGTAGGAACGATTGAGAACTGAAAAAACAGAACTGTTTGCTCTATAGCTGGAACACAGTAGAAGATGCTCACAAACGTCGGTCTCAAAAATTTAGAATCTGTACGCAGCTAGAGGCTGCAAGGGATACTGTAAAGAGGACCCAAATATAGAATGAGATTACCATCATTTTATTTTGAAGTTGTTCAGTAAAGCTTTCAAAAGAAGAAATAAAGCTGCCTTCTGCAACATCTTCAGCAAGGAAACTTGACTGTTGGGCATCAGATGCTTTGAGATGAGTTTCTGATGATTTGAGATGAGTTTCCGATCTTGCTAAAAAAAAAAAACAAAAAAAAAAAACAACAATCTTTGAGGTCCAAATTAAATTCCCTATTCAAATGGAAGAGCTGTTTTGCCAGTCATAAAACTAGCAATTTTTAAAAAGCCATTCTAAAAGTTTATATATTTATATGTCACACAGCCAGAGCCAGGTAACACTTCCAGGTTAAGCAATTCAGGTCCAATGACTCTTTTCCACTTCTAGTCTGCGAGTGGTCCTGCCAACTGTGAAAATGTGGCATAAATTACGTATGTGGCTAAACATCAGCACACAATCCTTTGGGAGGTAAACAGGCCATGTATGAATTTCTGCTGGACATTTAGTCGTTAGCTTGGATTTCTACTTTATGGCACAGTAGTTGTTTACCTTCATGTCCACATCCTTTGGGAACTTACAAATTTGTCTGGTTCTAACCTCTTTAAATGTCAAACCCCAAAAAGCACAAGCAAAATGTGTATTTACAACAACTTGCATTTCAAACACCCTTAAGAGACAGACTGTATTACCCACATAGAATATATAATTTAACAAATCATTAAAGTCTAAAATAAACAGCAAGGTGCCATTCCAATTTGCCATTCCATTCCATTTTCCTATTAGGTTGAAAGCTAACCTTCCCTTCTTGAATACTTCACAAATATTTAAAGATTTACTTTTTAGCAAAGGATATGAAGTATTGATGAGTTGTTAGATGTGCTACCTTAGAGAAATTGACTATAGTGTCAGGATATATGGTGGTATAAAAGTCAACAACACTATAACATAGCTTAATAAAGGAATGCTATTCCCACCACATATGGAGGAAGGAGCCCTTGTTTCACTGTCATTAACACATGAGAATATGACATTATTAGAAACAAAAAGATTGTAATTTAGAAGATGTAAAATACTACTTAGTCAATAAATGTGTTGTGATGCATTGGAATCAGTGAAAATTATTCCAAATTATGTGTGATGTCTATAGTAGATGGTGGGCTATGCAATATATATTAAAGTTTAGGTGAGATGCATAGATCATCTTTAAGGTGAATAGGAAACCGTTTAAAGGCTATATAAGCCACAAAAATGTTTGTATAATTATACACACTTTGGTAAAACAATAAGCTTCATCTTGCATCAGATTTACTATTAATGTTTGTAAAAGTTAACAAAGAACAACTTCAAAACACTGTCAAAGTCCATAACCCTAAGCTTAGACCAGACCTAGACAAAAAAAAGAAAAAAAAAAAAAAAAAAAAAAAAAAAAGGAACATACCAAAATATGCTTTTAGTTCCTTCAAGTTACATGATCCAAAGAGATTGCGAGGTTTAAATGTATATTCCATTTCCTCACTGTTCGGCCTTTTCCTTTTCTTTTGGGGTTCTTCTGCATCTTCTGACGGGTATAAAAAAAATAATTAAAATTAAAAATTGATTAGAGATTTATCTGATTTTACATTCTGATTCACTGCCTTTAATACTTTCTGAATCACTGACCAAGATGGAGTATGCAGCTTAATTGTTCAGCTAATCGCGGGACAACTTTACATCCAGGCTAATTGCGGAACAACTTTACATTCAGGCAATTAGCATGCTATAGAATGAGCTCAGCATTAGTTTCCAAAATCTCTCCATGATATTTTGGCTTCAAGATACTGGCTATTGGCTAGCAAGGCTGCTGAAAAAAATGGAATATTTTCTAACTCTAGTCCTTGAGGATCAAGATCTTTACACACTTTTATTCTCAGACAGCAACTTTTAAATGGAGATAAGCCGGTAGACTTTGATCTTTCGATAAGCAACAACCAACTTTGTTTAGGGGCCCTGGATATATAGAATTTTTGGTTTTAGAAGACCATCGCACTAATGTAATTTTTTTTTTCTATACTTAGCACAAAAACCCCTTCCTATTCAGTCAATGTTGGGATGCACTAAGCACTCACAGGTATACTCTGTTTATACAAGAGAGGACACAAAACATGTCTTTTGCAAATGGAGTTCCCTGGCTTCTCAGGTCTATGGCAAAGTATAGGAAAAGGAAAACCATGAAGGAACTTTACAACAGAGTAATATAGAATAAGATTTGTGTTCCTAGTTTGTGAAAGAATTTAAACCTGAAAACAGCAAAGGTGGTCAGGATATAGCAAAGTCAAAGCCGGGTGAAGAAAATGGAAAAAGAAATGGTTAATAAATGTCTGACTCCAGGAATTATTGCCCAAGATGCACACCAACTATAAATGCTAAAGTGGAAACAAATGAACAGGAAAATGATAATCTGGAGTGATGTATGTTACAATGATTTTTGTTCCTGCTGTAAAAAAACTTAACCCCTAACTTAAGACTTGATAACCCCTCCTATTGCCAGCACACCTCAGTTTTGTAGCAAAGCAGTACATAAAGGGTGGGCAACAAGGAAAAAGAGAAAAAGGTTAATAGGCCCCTTTCCTGATGAAATCAGTCGATAAAGACTCCTACAGTCCAAACCACATCCAAACAGAAAATGTCCTTTAATAAACTAGTAACAATAAAAAAAAAATGGTAAGATACCGAAGACAAATATAGAGAAGAAATAACCTATGCGCTAACAATGAAAGATTAAGAATGAAAAAGCAATGTGGGACTAGGGAGAAAAAATTTCAAGCTGTAGCCTCTGAAGGCAGTCCATGTATGTGCAAAGGTTAATAAATTTAAACCCATTTTGGCACTTTGTAAAGTGGAATCATATCTTCATACTCGGGAAAGTCCTACCGTGTTCCCCGAAAATAAGACACTGTCTTATATTTTTTTTGGTTCCCAAAAACACACTAGGTCTTATTTTCGGGGTAGGTCTTAAAAAAAACTTACCTTTCGGAAGACGCGACCCCGAGTTCTGGCTTCTGACAGGCGGAGTGCATGTAGTATCACTCCGCCTGTGACAGGAGCCGGAACTAGAAAGAAAGCATCGGCTTGTGCGGCTCCGGAGTGTGCACTGCCGCATGCTTTCTTTCAGTGTCCCGCTGC
>NC_092862.1:61212257-61218644 GCF_032062135.1 Pyxicephalus adspersus | reverse complement strand
ATTTTTTAGGCTGAATTACAGTTTTGGGTGGGTTTTTTTTCTGAACTGGACAGATTTACACTAGGTCTTATTTTCGGGGTAGGTCTTATATTAGGGCAGGTTTAGAAAATAGTGCTAGGTCTTACTTTCGGGGTAGGTCTTATATTAGGGCAGGTTTAGAAAATAGTGCTAGGTCTTACTTTCAGGGTAGGTATTATTTTCAGGGAAACACAGTATTTGAGCATTCCGTGGACTTTTAGCTCCAGATTTTATGGGTGAACCGAGAACTAGGCTTTGCAGGGGGTTAAAAATGCATGGTGTGGGAGAGGAGAAACAAAAAGGGATGGTAAAAACAATTCTGGATGAGCTTGTCAGACAAACTAGATTACCCAGAATCAATGCCTCTTGAGCTGATGAATAAAATCACACAAGGAATTTGCGGAGAATCCATTCACATCCACCTGACCAAGAGAAGACATTAATGAGGGAAAAAACTAAGAACACAGGACAACAGTATTCTAGCAGGCATTAGCTGCACTGGTAGGCCTGCTGCAAACAGTCTGGGATTTGTTGAAGTACAAGCTCGGAGCACCTAGTTCCCCTCCCCATATGTCTAGAAATAGACATGCTGTGACCCCATTGTGGTATGAAAAACTCAAAGTGTACGAAAATGCTCAAGGTAATTATAAAATCCAGACAGCTGGTAGACAATGATGGTCGGAGGTGACTAAAGTCACTGTAGGCAGGCAAGTACCACCCACCACTGAAGATTGCAGTACCACAATTAGGAAGATGCCTCCTTGACATTGATTGACAGAAAAAAGTACTGTACTCAGTGCAGAGCTAGTCAAGTTAATTTCTGATTTAGGACAGTAAATTTTAATGTACATTTGTTTTCCCTAATCTAACCCTAATGACTTTAAAAACAAACAAAAAAAAAAAAAACAGAAAAAAAAAAACCAACTTTAAAAATAACCCACAACCCCCACTCACTCTAACCCACAATTTTTCAACTGGTTAATTATTTCAATTGAGACTAGCTGGGACCAAAAGGGTTAAAAGAACAAAGAATTGGATAAAAGTGTAGAAAAAAATTACAGAAAATGATCTGCCCCAGCAGGGCACACATATATTGCAACAAAAAAGGCAATGCACATATTGAGTAAATCACAGCAATTACCAAAAAAGAGAAGGGAAAGAAATCCTTATGGTAGGGGTGTGCAGCAGAAATTGTGTAGACAGGAAAACAGTTGTCGTTTCTGGGATTAAAAGAGGTTGTTCTGAAACAGAAGTTCTCAAAAACGATAACTGTTTTACACAGCATTTTATTATACTACTACTTTTGACCAAAATTACTTTTAAACACCAAGTTGAAATTCACAACAGATTAGGAGCAAAGAACATTTGGATATAAAAAAGAAATTGTACCTTTAGCTAGTGCTTTGTTCATGCTTGCTCTAGTAAAGTCCCTCTGTAAACTCTTCTCCTCCTCCTAAAAAGAAATAAATGACTAAATTGTGAAAATCTTATGTACATGTATGGCTATGATTTCACATACCAGTACAGATCTCTACCACATGGGATAGCATGATCTGTGAATACCAGCATCAGATGACTTTTAGAATTTGTCTGTCCATGTATAAAGCACACATATACAGTAAATTTTCCCTTTAGTAGCCTTTTTTTAATGTATTCTCAATTGATAACCTTGCTCAGAAACACACTTTCTATCTAGAGGGATTATACTTCATGCACTGTATTTATGGTGAAGCAATGTAGCCATTCTTAGATAGAAACATCCACTGAGGAAGAGAAAATCTCCACAATGGGAATCAAATACATTTGGAAAGGTAATAGAGCTAAATAAAGGCAATGAAACTACTTTTCTTTGTCCTCCCTATTCCCTAGTTTAAGCAAAATTGTATAATGTTTATAATTAGTGGATCAATTTTGTACAGCACGTTTGGTATAATCCAGTACTGATTCATGTAAAAGCCATCTTTAATAATATTTAACTTTTTAGTCTTAATTTTGTAGGGGTTACAGGTCAAAATACTGCAAAATACCTGAAACAGCACTAATATATATATATATATATATATATATATATATATATATATATATATATAGTGATTAAGTGACTATAAATATATAGATAGTGATTAAGATTAAGTTTAAATACTTTTCTTGATGTATTTGCCAGATGTACACATTCTGGAGATGACATTTCCTGCAATGGATCCATTGTGTCTTGATCATCCAAATCAGATATGGTAAGTGCACCTAAAGGAAAAAAACAAAATCATAGATATGTGTCTTATTACAGTAAAGCAGTAATAAATTTACAATACAATTTATCTTTTGTTAGGCCTATTTACAAACAAGTGACCTAACTACTTCTTTAAATTATGATATTCCAAGCACTTTGACAGTTCCATGTGCTCCTTCTTCTAGACTGCCAGGTAAATAATGGCAGAGAGATACCCTTGACCGCAACCTATTCTCAAGCTGCCTTATGTTCCTCTTTCATTCCTATCTCCAAAATCATTTCCAGATAAAGCTGCTACTCAGTTCAGCCACTCTCTTTCTTTGTCTCTGGATAAAGTTGCCCCTGCCACCTTCCGTACCCCCCAATCCTGGCACAACAGTCACACCAAACATTAACAAAAGACTGTTCGTGCAGCCCTGACTTCATGGACTACAAAGACAGACTACAACACTTTAAAACTGAACTCACTATCGCCAAGCAAAATTATTTCTCCGCTGTCATGTCCTCTCAAGCTTCCAACCTATGCAGTCAACAACTGACTCCCTCCTAAACCCCACATTGCTTCACCCACAACTACCTTCTTGGCCCAACACATAGCCACCTACATTGAAGTAGCACGGTGAGCAGAAACATCATGTGTAATTTTGACTATTTTATCTCTAATCATATCCACCTGTAAATCATCACTAACCTTCCTCAACCCTTTTACTCTGGATGAAGTCTCCTTTACTCTCTAATCTCCATTTACTACCTACACGCTTGAACCAATTCCCTCTAAATTTCTCTGTGCCCATTCCTCCACCCTGGCCTCTGCACTAACTGAACTATTCAACCTCTCCCTTTCTACTGGTACCTACCTCTCCCCTTTCAAACAGGCCATTATTCTCCCTATCTTGAGGAAACGCTCACTAGACCCCTCCCCCCCACCTTCTAACTACTGTCCGATCCCCCTAATACACATGGATCTTTCCATATGTTTCCAAACATCTTGAGCGGCTACTCTAGAAAAGACTCACAGATTACCTGAACGCCAACTGTCTGCTTGACCCCCTCCAGTCTGGCTTTCGAGCTGCCTATTCCACGGAATCAGCTCTTACTAAAGTGGCCAATGATCTCAGAGCTGTCTCAAGGCAACTTCCCCTCCTCCTCCTCCTTTCCTCTGCTTTTGACACTGTTGATCACCCTCTTCTAATCCAAATAATGCGCTCCATTGGTATCAGCGACATTGACCCCTCATATTAGAACATTTCCAAGGCCTGTCACTTTCACCTGCGCAGCTTCTTTAAAGTCCACCCCTACCTGTCCCCGATAACCACCAAACTTCCTCTTATCATTTCTCTATTATTGCCAACAATCCTACCATCATGTCCAGAAAAAAACACCCAGATTCTACATCGTTCACTTAAAGCAGAGAAAGTTTGTATTACAGACTTTTGGAAACAAACATCCCCACCTTTAGTACATCATTGGAAATGTGTGAACAATATTATGAAAACAGAAGACCTAGTAGCCTTACTTGTTAACTTCTCACTATTAAATGTATTCAAACCTGGTTTAATTAGTTTCAATAAATACTGCATCCCTTTAACAACCATTAACCCCTCCCACTCTTTCCCCACCATTCTCTCTTGTCTTTGTATGTCTTTATATGTAAAAAAAAAAAATGAAAAATTATTAATGCAACCATTAAATAGGACCTGTATTTGTACATAGCAAATTCAATATAGTGAGACAATGTAACAAATATAGAAGTGGTAATCTGGAAGTGGTAACACTATATAATGACTTGTTATCTCACGATAATATTTATTGTATTCATTTTTTTGGTTGCAAAAAAAAAAAAAAATTGCTAATGTTTGTATTGCTGTATGTATTTCTTTCACTTTCTGCCCCAGTAATCCTGGCCATCAAGACAGGACACGAGGGTCTGCCCCATACCTACCTTGCCCAAATACAGAAAATACAATTTTACTTCAGCTCTGCATTCTAACTCCCCATCTTGTTAAACAGTTTTTGGTGAATTAGGCCTATAAAATCCAGGCCCCATTATGTCTGTTTATCCAAATGAGAAACAATTGAACACTTACATAAAACAAACAAACAAAAAAAAAAACAAACCAAAAAATACAGATTTGACGCTTTGCATTTCCCCAAACCTGTACTTCCGCAGCCCAAAAGTAAGTTGATCACTTTTAAAATATTCACCAGCATACTGGTATGTCGGCTGACACCAGTACTAAGTATTATAAATATAACTTATTCATCCGGATCAGAGTGGTTTTTTGCAACTGAGAGGCTAGGGGCAATACGACCCATACCTTGAACATCATAGATCACAGATGTGGAGAAAGCATTCAAGTAGATTGGTCTTTTCTTCTCACATTAGAATATTTGTGGCTGCCCAAGAGGTTTTTACAGTGCGTTAAAGTTTAACACCACTCCCACAGCCAAAGAGGGCATAAATGGGGAACTCTCACAACCCTTCAATATCACAAATAGAACAAGACGGGTGCCCCTTTTGTCTCCATTATTTTTTTTTTTTTTACTTTGGAGCCCTTTTTAAGACATGTCTGTTTTAAAAGGAACATAAAAGAAGTCCAAGTCAGTCATTCTAAATACAAGGTGGCAGCGTATGCAGACGACCTGTTATTTTACATCTCTTCACCAGTCACGACCCTTCCTAGTCTGCTAGCAGAACTTCATTCATATGCAGATTTATCGAGGTAATCTCCAGAAGTCAGAGGCTATGAATGTTACCGTCCCGAGACAAGCTCAATTGGCTCTAACACAGTCTTTCTATTTTAGCTGGGCGTCCACTTCCATTAAGTACCTAGGTACACAGATACCTACTGATTTGTCACGCACTGTGGAACTTAACTTTGTGCCGCTCCTCAACTGTATTAGGAAGGACCCTCAGAAATGGCATCAAATAGCCTTTACATGGCTTGGGAGGTGTATTATAGTGAAGATGAATGTGATGCCTAGAGTGTTATATATGTTACAGGCACTCCTGGTACATGTTCCTTTGCATATTATGAATAAATTCAGGTCAGAGTTTACAAGGTTTATATGGTCTTTGGGTTCTCCTCGGACAGGAGTTAAAATTTTGAGACTTCCAAAGGCAAAGGGAGGTATGGCATTTTCAGACCCAGTATTATATCAACAGGCGGTTTTACTTGACTAGCTTGATGAACTGGTGTACTAACAGTGGGTCTAAATTTTGGATAAGCTTGGAAGACACCATCACTGACCCCAATTGACGCTTTGGCATGGGCCCCAAATATGGTCAAAGCTTCTTTTATGCAACACCCTCTGAGTGTAGTCTCTCAGTTTTTCACCTGTCAAAAGGTGGTTGATTATCCATCTTCATTGTCTCCCATACTGGGATGTCCGGAGTTTCCATCTGGGAATTTTTCGCCGCTCCCTGTTGCCTTTGGAATCTCTGTGTTTAGCGAGGAATACTTGTCTTACCAGGCACTGTTAGCTGTACATGCACCCGAAACACCTGGCTTTGTGACCCGGTGGGAGACAGAATTGAAAGTGAAATTTTCAGAAACTCAAATGGATATGTTAACTCCACTTTTGCCACAAGGCTGCAGCTTGCAATAGATACCAGGAGATGAATTACAAGCTGGCCGCTCGGTGGTATAGAACGCCTCTAAATTGGCTAAGATCTACCCCCATACGGACAATATCTGCTTGAGATGTGGAACGGCTCCTGGTACGTTTTTGCATATTTTTTGGGAGTGCCCTTCTTTGTCTACTTACTGGTCTTCTGTGGCAGACCTTGTCCATAAGCTCACACATATTAAAATCAAAGATAAACCCGCTTCAACATTACTCCATGTCTCTGATATGAGGAAAATGCATACAAAAACTCTTTTATTATCTCTTGAATGCTGCAAAGGCATGCACTCCTGCAATGTGGAAGTGTAACAAACCGCCAAAAGACCGCCACTGTATGAAAGACCTGATGACAGCTGGGACGAGCCAGACTGATAAATTTATCCGGACTTGGCATTACTGGGTTCAGTTTAGTACATCTGCAGAGTATGGTTAATTGGACAGTGACTTTTCTTGTAAAGAGTTACTGTGTTTGATTGTACAGACCAAACTGAAACATTAAGTTGTGACATTCT
>NC_092862.1:61150500-61212236 GCF_032062135.1 Pyxicephalus adspersus | reverse complement strand
TCCCCCCACCACACCCTCCTCACTATTTCTTTTTTCTTCTTTTCCTTCTGGCAAGTACAGTGGTACCCTGGTATATGTACTTAATCCGTTACAGATCCTTGGACTTACCAAACAGTGCTTATACCAAACAAATTTGATTAATTTGTTCCCATGAAAAAAATCCTATAGTTATTGGCATATTATTCATTAATGGGGCTGTATGAAAAAATTTAAACACTGCTTAATACTAAAATACATATATACAAAAGTAATTTGATGAAAAAAAAGAAAATTTACCTCATTTTTACCTTGCTGAGAGGAGTGGAGTGCCTACTAGGATGGTGCTGAGAAGGGAGGAGGAGGAGATGTTATGTAATTGACAGAGATATAGCGCCAGTTGTTCACTAAATGGTAGCAACTGGCGTACTGACACTCGTGGGCAGTCATGGCTTTGTTTCAAGAGAGGCAAATAAGGGTAGCGCACGGTGTTATGACTCATTTTGACCCATACAAGTTCTACCAAAAAGGTTGTATACCAAACAAAATTTTTTGTGTCCAAACAGGACTTATACCAAGTTGGACTTTTACAGGGGTACCACTGTATATAAAAAACAGATACCGGGGTTTCTCTTTATTTTACTATTCCATCATTGCATTATCTTAATGTGTGTATTTGGCTTTTGTTTTCTCATGACGTTGTTTACATGTTGGTTCTTCGAACATTGTGTAATATTTCATTTAAATGTCATGTAAACCTTGGAATATCCCAATAAAAATTATTAAAAAAAAGTAAATTGATCACTTTTTTTGTTTCTAGAAGCTATACATGTACATACATGTATATACATAGATTGGCTTGGATCTCCTTCCGGGAGGATTAACCCAGACTTTTTATGATTATTAAGAAATTAATCAGTATTCTAGAGGATTCTGCTGATAGATATGTCTGTTTAGGAGCCTTGGAACACTCTTACACCCTGGCCTTTCCATGTCTATATTTATGTGGTTATAAGTGGGACCTTTTATGCCGATACACCCTAATGGCTCACTGCTCTCTTTTTCTCATTTTTGCTTTCTTCTACTTCTCTTGTTTCCTCTTTCTATTCCTTTGCCTACTTGTACCTTCTTTTTGTAATTTAGAATTGAAATTTTTATTTTTCTAAAAACTCTAAAAGGGGCTACCATGTCAACTAGTCATGCAGCCATTTTCTTCTCTTGCTTTGGTTGCTATGTTAATTAGCACTCGTGACTCTGGTTTTCATATTGCTGACATTTCTGTACTTTGCCCCCCTATTTCTTTAATAATTTATTGTTAAACAAATTTGAACAATCTTACTAAATATTGACATTAACACAAGAAAAGCTTCATACATTCATTACTACATTTGTGGTGAAAATATTGCCCTTTGAAATCAAAGAAACAGTTCAGCAGTAAAATGATGTTATGGAAAATAAATTGAAAAAAAAATAAAAAGAAACAAACTCACCCGATTGTTGTGTTGTATTCCCAGGGGTAAGAAGGCCTGAAACCCCTGGTAGCTTAACATCAGAGAATGAAAGGCTTTCTGCCCTTCCCTTTACTTTTGTGGTGGGTTTTGCCATTGTAAATGAAGAACAGCCCTAAAAAGAAGGGATATAGTCAAGTCACTTGGACAGGACACTACTGCATCTGTATGTAAGCGAAAAAGTCTGTAACAAATACTTGTCTAGGTTTTCATGCTTACACCATGCTAAAGATATTTATTATAAAAATGCAATAAACATGGGGAACAAGTGATCAACAGCAAACTGAACGTTTTTAACATTATGCCTGGCATAACATGTAATCAGGCAACACTTGGAGGTTTTTTATGCTTCCCAACCCGGAACGGGATATACAAAACCCTGCATGCCCTTTGCTGCAACTGCAAACTAGGCTAACAGCTGCAGACCACATATACTTTCTAAAAGCCACATGAAGCCCTCTCCAGGGCCTAGGAAATATAGTTCATATGAATAGAATTTTTAATGATTAGAATGACAGACTGATCACTCCTTTGTTAGTGTATGTTTTAATTGAAGAATCATGGTTAGTTCTGGTGGAAAGCCAAAGTGAGGAATTCTTTATCGAACCCCTCTACTAACACCAATGCATGCTGTGTTGGCACATGCTACAGCTAACATCCATGGACTCCTCCTTGTACTGGGAACCAGTAGAGAACATTTAGCAAACAATGTTTAAAAAAAAAAAAAAAAAAAAAAAAGCATACCATTTGTTTTGTGGTGTCTTCATTGCTGCTTTCAGAAGATAATGGCAACACTGTAATAAAATATTTCCAGTAACTAAAGACTAGTTATCTTTATCCCAAAAACATTTAAATCTCTCTATAAATACAAAAGTTCTCAACCAATCATTAAAATAATTCCCTAAATTAAAACAATTAAAAAACCTGCGTTTTCAGATATTAGTACAGATGTCCTTCCAAAATTGATCTTTTAATGACAAGCATAGTGAGATCTTGTTAAAAGATGAAGAAACCAGTGTATGATTCAGCCCACCAATCTCTACATATATTGAAACATACGTTCCTCATAAAAAATTTACAGAATAATAATATACATACAATCATTCATACTGATCAACCAAGCGCCAGGTGAATAAACCTTGTTAAAATAGCATCTATTAAGGGATGGGATAGGTTAGAAAGCAAGTGAGCAGTAGGTTTCTAAAATGTGGTTATTTTTAATTAACTTTTATTTAAAAAGTGCCAACATGGTGCAGCTAACATCTGAAGAACCTCATGTGGCTTTAATACAATTAAGTAAAGTGTGGTCACTTGCCTGACGATATTGTTTGCAGGGCTGCCTGAGTCATAAAGACTGGATAAAAGAACTGCCAATCGTTTGACGCATATGATAGCCTCGGACAGTATATTTTGCTTTGTCAAAGTTACATCAGTAAGTTGCACTGTTTGTTAATGATCACATTACCTTTTAGTTTACTTTTTGGTTTGGCCTTCTTGTGACTATAAACTGCAACTTTCTTATGTTCCAAAATCCAGCTCTTTTCACTTTCAGCTGCACTTCCAGAAGAAACCACATTTTTGTACCTAACAGTCTGTAGTAAAGAAATTGGAAAGGGGGTTTATCTAACCATAAGCTGAGCCATTATTAATAATGATATCATATAGAATTTTTTTTTATGTATTAAATACTGAAGTAAACATACAGCAGGCATTTAAACAAACTGTCAACAGCATGTTTGACATCCAGAAAAAGCTTTTCTTTTACATGACACAGTGGGAAGTGGATTTAGACATGGACCCTGATGTATGAAAGCTCTCCAAGGCTGGAGAGAATACACTTTCAGAAGTGAACTGGGTGATCCAGCAAACCTGGAATGGATCTGGTCCAGGATTCAAAACATTTGCAAATAAAAAATTATTTTTAAAAATCCATTCCATGTTTTCTGGATCACCCAGTTAACTTCTGAAAGTGTATTCTCTCCAGCCTTGGAGAGCTTTCATAAATCCGGGCCACTGAGTGGGAGACCCAGGAGTGGCAGAACACTGTGAGCCTTTTCCTCAATCCCCCTTACTGCCTCACTTATGGAAACTAATTCTAATGATATGGTACCAGTTAGTCCCATAGAATGAACCCTAGCACCTCCTTCATGTGGAAAACTGGGCACGTTGTTGCATGCTTGAGGGTGATGTCCCCAGGTTCAAAAATTTTAGATAAAAATTTACATCCTAATATATTCGGTGCTACACATCAATCTACTTAAAGGGTTTGAGAGCACCCTATTCTCCAAGCTAGCACGCTAATTGAAACCAAGTAACATCCCTTTGGACTTCACCAAAAACAGAATAAACTGGATTATGACCATTATTCAAAAAATAAATTAAGTACTTTCAGGCAGACCTGAAAACATTGTTTTTTCTGGATTATTTGGATGTCCCTGACCCAATCTTTTGTACACTATGGTAGGGATTTTGCTCCTTCCTTCCCCCTATTATTCGTTTTACCCTGTCTCCCATTTTTACTTTTCCCTTTGGTTTTGTATATGTTGTTCTATTGGATTGAACTACACATAATGTAAAAAATTTGACTATAATTCCCCTCCTCCTCTCCTGTAATGTAAACCCCTTATAAAAAATTAAGAAAACTTTGAAATTAAACAAACTGTCACTACTGCTACACTCGATTGAGGATAGACAGCCTTACTGGCCAAAAATAAAATTCAAGTCAACACTAAAAGGAACTGAAGTCACTGCGTCAGAATTTGGGACTCCCACACATATTTTATTCAGCAACAGGTTATGGGCAAATTAACAAATTCTTAGTAGGCAGAATTTTTTTTCTTTTTAAAATAACTTTATTCAGAAAAGAAAAATAGGATAACATTACCAAAATAATGAGATGTACATTTGGAACACCCTGGAAAACACTTATGGGATGGTTTCACCATCATTCAAAAGCAGGTTTATCATATTCCTCAAATAAGGTGAAAGGAAAATGTTTAGCTACATTTAGCAACAGCTAACTTATATGGTGGAAAGCAAGGGAAACTGAAAGGACAACAAAATAAGATTCAGGTAAAAAGACGGATAACCTTGGGGAGAACAAAAGAGGAAAGAGAAAGGGGACATGGAGAATGAAAAAGGTAAAGGGGAACAGAAGGGAGACACCGATAGGTAGAAAAGAAGCCAATAGGAAAATGGAGCAGCCATTGTAGAAAGAATGTTTAATGTAAAATCCCCACGTGATGACCTGTGACAAGAATAAAAGCCTATTTGGGTACATTAAAATACACCGGATGAGCAAAGGGCTACATGTGGGTTTCTTAAGGAGTCATTACAACATAAAGCAACCAACCCACCTATTAGGGCACTGAGAAGAGTACTGATAACAAAGGTAATAAAAAAAAAAGAAAAAGAAAGAGTGCACTGTAGGGTGGAGAGAACCAATATCCTGTATCCCATTACATGCTATTATTAAAAATGCATCTCCCAGCAGGATGTGGCACTTAAACCACTCAAGGGTATCAAGACTGTCCTAGGTAGAGAGCACGTGTCCCAAAGAGGGGGGGCTTTTAAGAAAAGTGGTGAGGATCACCCTGTAGCTGGCCAGCTAAAACCTGTCCTAGGGTATTAGTGCAGCATATTCTGTATACACCTAAACCTGCCAATAACCCCACTATACAGCTCATATGCTCAAATGTTTAAGCTAGATGCAGAGTTTTCACTGTATTTTATGGTTGTGAATGTTTATAACAGTTATATATATGCATTTTGTTAACATAGGCAGAAAAGGAAAATATACCTTTAAGAGTCATTATCTAGTTAGAAGATGTAAGCCAATCACAGTGAGTCTTACACTATGCAGAGGCCTCAACCAATCACAACCAGCCTTAAGCTACGTACACACTTCCAATTATTATCGTTGTTAAACGAACGACGAACGATCCTGCACGATATCTGCGAACGATCGTATAGCACCGATCCTGTACATACAGATAACGACATGATCGTTCGTAGATATTGTACACACAATAGATGCGATCGTTTGAGCGATACAGGGAGTGACGTGCACGACAGGAAGTGAACGAACGTTCGTTCATCACGCATGCTCAGACCATGGACGATCAATGAACGATCGTACACACGAACGATGGTCAACGATCGTCGTCCAATCCGATCTGCCGGTCCGGTCGTTCATTTCCAACGACTTTCCTCGTTCGTCGGCGTCGTTGGTTACTTTTTTTTACGAACGATTTTTGCCCAATCGATCGTTCGTCGTTCATTTTGAACGATAAAAATTGGAAGTGTGTACGCAGCTTTACACTGTGTCTAAGGGGAAATTCCCTAGCAAACCATGCTGTATTCAGCGTGCTAACAGAGAGAGAGAGAGAGAGAGAGAGAGAGAGAACAGCACCAGTTCCAGCCAGAGAGTTTCATAGAAGTAGACAAAAGGCCAAAAAGGTATTTATTGCAGTTATATAGATTACTGTAGTTTAATATTGATTGGGACTGTCTGCTGAACCTCTCATGTGTTTGCTCACAGTTCCACCATCAACATCATCATCAACAGTATCATTACCATCACCAGCACCAGTATCAGTATCCGTATCATTATCATCAGCAAACAAACCAGCAAACAAACTAACCAACTTCAACCATTATTTTGTGATCTCATTCAACATATGTTTGTACATAGACCTTCTGTTGCCGAATCAGCAGTGTCATATGAAGAAAGTTTGAAGTTATTAAAGAAGTTATCTAAAGTATTTGGTGTGCTCTTTAAACCTACTACTTTTATGGAACGGTATTAGAGGAATTATAGCGTAAAGACAGTCTGATCAGACTAAAGAGAAACAGAAATCATAATTCTTCTAATGCCACAGCGCACAAGGCACCTCATAGTGCTGCGCCTGCCACACACCCCAAATACAACCAAAGTGCACAGTTTGTATGGGATCAAACAGAAATAAAGGAATAGCCTAACTCCCCCACAACATGCATATACCTGTATTCTACTGCCTACCCCTAAACACAGCAAAGTATGCTAAGATATAATACATTGGTAAATAGGAAACTGTCCAAATGAGCAAATCAAGGGCAGGCTCAGACCATGACTTCCACTTTAACATTAAAATGTCTTGAGAGATTTTCAAAAAGAAATAATTTGTTGTAATAGAGTACCTCTAAAAGGGATCATTCATTTTTATCTATAGATTCATTCAATACCTTTTTGACAACAATAATTGTGGTATTCCCTCGAGGTTTTTAGTTTCTTGATAGTGAACTGGTGCCGAGATTACACACAAAATGCTTTTCTTGGGAGACCATTGAGAGAAGCAGCAAATAATATAACGTGAAAAAAATTTCAGGTTATACAGACGTATACATGACTGGGCACTGGCAAAAAAAAAGTGTAGACCATGCCAGTACAAAAATCCTATTTTTCTACTGTTTTAGAAATACTAGGGAAAAATCTAAGGGCCTCATGGAATTGCTGATGCAATTAAATAATGTGAAATTGTTTTGACTCCCGAAACTTCAGATTTAAAATATGGGGAGAATTGAACAGGTTGCAATATAACCCCCGGAATTGTTCCGCAACAGGTAAGAAAATAATGCAACATTTTATCAGAAAAACAGTGGGGGTTTCATGGGGATCTGACAATCTGTGTGTTGCTGCAGGAACACAGGAGTTAAGAAACCTAGGAGGGAACAGGATTTCAGACTAAGGTTATCCATGGGATACTACTTCCTGCAACCAAGCAGCTGCAATGCAGATTGTCTACGCTTTCCCAAAGCTAGAATTTGGCAGACATTCCATGTCAGGATTAACAGCCTTGGTGGTATTACCAAGTGTAGCTCGGGGTGAATTTTACATACCAAAAGCGGTAAAAATTTGGCCCGGGGTAGGAAAAAAAAATCCTATCTTCTCCCCTCTATCTATTGGCATCCTCAGCTATCTCCGACCGGGTTCTGCATCATATCCTCGGTGTGATCGATGTGATGCGTCAGTACGCTGGGAAGACGTGGCTGGGCGGGAAATTTAAAAGCAGAATTATTTGTAATCTGCTTTTAAAACATTGATCAGTGATAAAGTTTTACAAAATGATTCCAAATAATAAATCAAAACGTTTATTCTATTATTGGACCCTTATGTGGACAAATTTAATTTTATTTAGTTTATTTTAGAGTTTAAAAAAATATTTTATTATGAATTTATTTATAAAATTATTTATTTTTAATTTATAATGTATGATTTGTGTTTCAAACTATCATACCCGGGAGTTATTCAAGAATTACAACCTAAAATATTATACAACAAATTTCCGCGCAAAAGAATGTACTGCTTTTGACATAAAAATACTGACATATTTAGAAGTCAGGGGGTTTAAAGAATGGACTGGGAGACAAACCTAAGAGGTTTGGACATGGAAGCTGAAATAATGAAGAAAGGAAAGACATTTTTCTGAAGAGATAAGAAGGTAAAATACAGAGTATGGTACGGTCTAGGTTTCCTCTGCTGAATAACATGGCTGTTCTTGCCACCAGTATTAGCCTTGATGAGGTTGTCAAGAACTTGTTTAAAGAGGTGTTGTCCCTTAAAGCAAGGTACAGATCAAGTGTTTTTAATGCAAGGGGTTTGGTGCTTTAGCCAAAGTGCTCTATACAGATGCACTTACATGAGACTGTATGCTTGGCAGCAGTAAAATATTATTTAAGGTATTTTTCAAATCTTTACCACCAAAGTAAGGACACAGCAAGGATTAGATAAACGGATTTGTCTGCTATCAACATTGGGGCTGCAAAAAGTTTCCAGACACTTAGAGATTGGGTCTATAAAAACAGGCATGCCATCTACCAAAAAAGTGACCTATTAACACATGACATGGGTCCTGGACACAGATAAATCATAATATTGGAGCTGAAGGACAGGGCTCAGATGGGTGATCTAGGTCTCTGAACAATGTAGGAAATTACTGGGTTATTTGCGTCACAAATCATGCATGACCATTGTACAAACCTAAGCTGAAAGGGAAGAGGGTTTAGCCACACCTAAGGAAGCCAAGAAGGATTGTGAGGAATGAAATCTAAAAATCAGAACAGGAATGTAGTCTTCAGGCACCTGGTACAGTGGGACTTCTGACTCCCCACTTTTATCTAGAATCCCACTTGGTTATTCAACTTGGTTATTCAAGGAGAAAAAGCATAAAGATGCTTCCTTGATGGTGTATGGCAGAAAAGCGCACACAGTCTGTGTTAGCAACAGCAGATATTAGTGCCAAATCCTGCAGAATTTACCTTTTTGCACCAAAGCAGGTGGGAACAAACAATAAATGCTCCCAGTGACCTAAAAAACGTCATTCTTTAGACAAAGGACAAGTGCTGAGGCAATGTGAATAGCTATAAATCTGGAAATTACTCCACAGCCAACTTTCACCAGAAAGAAATATAGAAATGGTCCTATGTGGAACACAGCCTGGAAGTGACCTTTGTGCACTTTTTGACATTGTCCAATGGGACAGATGCAGCACTTCAAAAGCCAGGCTAAAAACAAGCAGGCCAGAAAGCCGCAATCGAATCCAACAGTGAAGTAGAGTAAATGTACATGGGTTTGAACGAAACACAAACGGTGGAAAAAAAAAATAGTTTTAATATAGCAGAACAGTGGAAAAGACACCCATTCTACTGAAAAAAATGGCAACATAACCCGAAGAATTAGGCCATCCTGTATCCTTAATGATAATGGATGGAAGAACATAAAAAATGCCTATAACTACCAAGGTGAATGTTTTCTTTTTTGGTGTTCATCGGCTGTTAGAAAATAGATAATCCTCTAGATTCTCTGCATGGCACTAGGACACCAACTTATTCTAGTTAACCAGTTATCTAGCTAGTTAACTAGCAAATTGGGTAGGTTATCTTTGGGATATCACATGTTTTTAACTAAAGAGATTACATGGTAACTGCAAAACTGAAACATGTTTCAGTAGGGACAGCCTAAAGACAAGCTCCATAGCTTACATAGAGGGCATGAGAAGATATCAGGTTCTTTTTAAAGACTTTAGATAACAAAAGCATGTAGCCAGTGTAAAAACGATCTACTGGTGTGTAACAAATTTACTTAAGATGTATTGCAATGTGACCAATACCCAAGACTAATCTGGGTTCTTCTAATGTTGGCTATTCGAGTCTTTACATTTTCCAGGTTTGTTAAACATAGAAACTGGTTAAATCTGAAAATATTCTGTATCATAAGCGTAACAAGCAAAAAATAAAAAAAGCTAACCTTTTTTTGCTCAGATAACGATGATCTGGTGTATGGTTTTGAAGGCGTACGGACGGATTTCCTTCTAAAACACAAAAAGAATAATTATTGAAAATAAGTGTTTGAACACACAGAGAAGGCCAAATGGAATGAAGGTGTTTTCAGTATTACAAACACTCTCCAAGCAGTTCAAATTGACTGCCCTTTCCTTTTGCAAATTTCCCCATAAATCTCCATGTCCCACCAGGCAGGGGTCAACACATAAACTAGCCATGGTAGGCAACTAGGAAACCCCATATTGATCATGCTCCATGCCTGAGTAACTTATGTGCAGGCATCAGCAAAATCACAAGTTGTGCAGGTCTATACCTTATTCAAAACACCAGCTTTCAGAAGGTCTATTCCAAGTGTTCCAGTGGTCCCCTATTTTTTAAAACATGATGACACATCTCAAAATCGTAACAATCTCAATACCAATAACAAGAGACATGGGAGGTTCAAGCCACCCAATCAACAGACATTGTTAAAAAGGTTAGAATAAAATGGCAGCAAACTTTTATTAAACATGTTCTTAAAAGCATAATAAAATAAACCATCAAAGAGTGGTTTTTAGACTGGTGTCAGATGATTGCAACTCAACATGTTTGTAGAAGTTATTGCCCCCTTTCACCACCATCAACATTCATCATAATGATTGACATAACTATTCTCTGTGCCAAACTGCAAATATTTGTTTTGCCTTTTCTAACCAACAGGTATAGTGTAAGGATTACTATAAATCACATTATGTGTCTTTGCAACATTCTGCACCCTTACAGAAACAATATATATTGGCACAATTTTAGACCCGTAGAAAAAAAAAAAAACATCTCACTAAAAATAAAATCAAGTTTACTTGACCAAGCCTATTTCATTTAAATTGGTTCAAATTGGAAAATGAGTGTGTAGCAATAACATCTTCCAGTTCTTAGAAGTGCTTGTGTTCATCCAGTACAGGGCCTGGATCTTGCCTTGGTTGTTACCAATAATGATGAAATTGGGTCCATCTGATTAAGCAGTGTACAAGACAACTCTAAACAAAACCAAAAATTTTAGAAAATACAGATGCTCCTCACCTAATGACCAAGTTTCGTTCCAATGACCTGGTCGTTAAGCAAATTGGTCATTAAGTGAAAAGTATAATAAGGAGCTCCCAGTGGCTGGTTCACGGATAGCCTGCAGACCCGGATCAAGGAGAATTGCTACTCAGGACAGAACATGTAGCCGAGAAGAATGAAAGGGAGAAGCCACTGCTGTACAGTGTACCATCAGACGGGCAGTCATAAGTGCAAGCCGTCATAAAGCAGGTAAGTCCATGACGAATAATAAAGAGATCAACCTAAACCCTAATGCTATCTGTAAAATTGCTTTTGTAAATGTATACCAAACTATTTTAAGCACGATGATGTGTGTGAGGGCAGAACTGTACCATTATAACAAGATCCCTTACATATAATCACAGTTGCATTATTAACACCTTGCTTTATCCTGCTTAAAGCCCAGTTAAACCCTCAAAATCCCAAAAACCATTATTAATACCTTTTGGAAGCAGACTCTGGAGTATTTTCCATTACCAGCTGAAAAAGAACAAATAAATAATTACTTCTTCAATTTTAAAAAACAAAGTTCAGTCAAAAAGTATTTTCATTTATATTTCACAAACAGTAATATTGGTAAATTTTTAATAATAAAAAAATGAATTACAACAGTGGAGCTTTTTCTTTTTTTTAATGGCTACAGTAAGGAAACATTAAAGTCAGTAAATTTGCTGAGACAGAATGCATTATGTGACTAACACATTCCAACAACTTAAAAAGTCATTTTAAGATGAATTAACCTATTGAAAGGGATGAGAAAAGAAAGATGTAGCTAAAGAAAAGTAAGATGAGCAGTCTCAAATAACAAATTTAGCAGAAAAGTGCTCTGAGCAAGTACACATGCACACCTTTAGATCTTCTTTATTAATTTGTTTAAGATTAAAAACAAATTTACATGCATTAAAAAAATTAACACCTGTCTCACAATCCACAAAGACCAATCAATTTAGCCCTTCAATTAAAGCAGACAAGTGCAGCAGAACAGATAAGTAATAAATCTCCGTTATTTCCCACAACAGAAAGACTTCGAAGCCTTTAAAAGAATATTCAGCTCCTGTCAGAAATATTAAAATTATAATGAAATGCCAACTTTTAAGCTGCACAACCTGCACGCAAACTTCAGTAGGGCTTTCAACAAGTTTCTAATGCAGAAGCTTACCTCAATGTCTGTCCCAGACGGCGAAGAATCTGGATATTCAAATCTACTCAGTGATCTACAAAAAGAGAAAACCTTTCATAGAAAAACAAACATAATAGCTTGAACAAACCCTATTATCAAAAGCTAACTGCTTTCCATTCTACATCCACCACGCATTTTCACGTTTTACTGTAGCATTTTACAACATAACAGTCCCTAATTATAAAGGATTAAGACTAAGCACTATTACAGTGGAAAACAAAATCTGGTAAATAAAGCAGACCTAAACTAAAACTTTTACTTTATATAAAAGGGTTGTCTGTCCTTTATTTTAAAGTAAAAATATTTTTTCTTTCTGCCTGTGCAGTTCGAGATCAGGTAAGGTAGCCAGTACAAGGAAGAAGCAGAAGATGGCACCCCATGATTCCTCTGTGCAGTCTTTGAAATCTCCTTTGCCCTGGCGTGTTTGAGGACTTCTCCAGAGCAAATCGAGGGATCTGCTCAATAAAGGTAAGTGTGTTTCTTTTGTTTTTTTAATTTTCAGTTAAGCTCTGCTTTAGGACTAGAATACAAGACTAGGTGGTAAAAAAGGGGGCAGGGAAACCAAGAAGAACAATCATCTAAAAAGGGCCAACCCTACAAGGGAAAATTTTCCGTAATAAAAACTTTCAGATGCAGCGTTTACACCTCTTCAAAGATGAAAAGTATCCTAGCAAGGGCGAAGACTCCAAAAGGTAGAAGAGGACCAATGCTGGCCAAAGTGAATACATTGCTGGCCCTAACACTGTAAAACAAAAACTATTGGCCTGATTTATTAAAGCTCTACAAGGCTGGAGAGGACACACTTTCACCAGTGAACCTGGGTGATTGAGCAAACCTGGAATGAATTTATTTAGGTCATTTGCCATTTATTAGCAGAGGTTTTCAATTCTGAACCAGATCAATTCCAGGTTTATTTTGGATCACCCAGGTTCACTGATAAAATAAAATCCTCTCCAGCCTTGGAGAGATTTAATAAATCAGGTCCTATATGTTAACAGAAAGATTTTTGCAGTGGTCTCAGGGTGAAGTAAAAGGAACACAATTCAAGCTAGGAAAAAAAAAACTAAAAGACATACAAACATACATTAGGTTGATCTGTCCAAATAAAAACATTTCAGCAGTTTCAAATAATAATAATAAAAAATGAAACCGTTAGCCTGATCGTCATAGATGATCAGTTTTAGGTTTCTTGAGTAAGATGCTCTTTTATGTGTGTACACATCTCAAAAATCATATTTAGAAAGTGACTAAAAATCAAACAAACTTTTAAAACATGATTACATGTAGATTACAGTAAATTAGGTAAAGATACTTTTCTCCTTGTTGCTTCTTTGGTGAAGATCCTTTTGTTTCAGAATATTTGGATTTCACATCCTAAAACATATAGGATCACACAATAATCATATTAATACAACTTTGATATTATAGGATTTTATTTTTGGTCACACACATTGGTATATACAAAGGGGACATCTGAAGATGCCCTTAACCAAAGCAGGGAAATTGCTGCCAAGAATGTACCTTGCTAGACTTTTCAACTAAGAAGAAAGAAGAATGACATACCCTGACATAAATAGAGCACAAAGGCTTTAACAGGCATTTTTTTGGGGGCTTATTCCTACTAGTGCTTAGAAAACATGGATGTCTCTACTACTGATCTATTTCAGAGGCTTGTTGACTTTATGAAACACAGACTTTGAACAATGCAATGAAAGCATTGAAGATAGAGACTGCCACAAACCTAGTTCTCACAGAAAGAGGTTGACAATAGCTTGCCTCATATTACTGATCAAAGGAAACATGCAAAAGTTCTAAACAAAGGTTTAAAGGTGAATACTCTAAAACCAGCTTTATAAAACCAGCATTTAATTCTTACAATGTTATAAACTCTGTAGCCACCATTATGTCCCCACATACATTACATATACAACATAAGAATATTTATTATTACTACAAACAAACGGTTCAAAGAACTGTGTACACTACTGAATACTAACTCCAATATGAATATATATTATAAAGTAACGCAGCAATACCAAATTAAAAATCATGCCTGTATAAAAGGTTGCAGTCCAGTAACAAGTGAAGGTCATGTTCAAATATGTTACGTTATTGACTTATGTAATAAATTAAGGAAACTGTGGGAAGACATATATAGCAGGTTCTAAAACCCCAACAAAATTTCTAACCCTTTCTGTTTTTACATTTTAGACCTTAAGTATCAGTTAAATTGCTTCAGCAATTACTACAACTATTAGATTTGGGGGGCAATACCAAGACCATAGTCTTTTGGGGTTATCTGAAAACTGGAATTTGTTTGTAGTAGATCTGTTAAAAAAATACAAACCTTAGGGACAGAATCAGTAATTTTCTTCTCCATAGGTGACAAAACCACCCTGAAATTAAAAGAGATATGTTCATTTGATATTGTTCCAGTCACATGAAACTGGGTTTATAAGACTAAAGAAAAATTGTTAGCTGCATCTTACAAAAAAGTGCACAGTATACAAAACATATCCCCTGGACTGCTGACCTAAACTTGGGAAAACTGAAGAAACTGGATAGATGGATGGAAAGTTTTTGCGTAAAAATGGGTGAGCAAGGGCTAAATGATGAAAAAGTCCATGAGCCAGGAAATGAGACAAGATCAATTTAAGAACAATAAGTCTACAGTAAAATTTCAGTAAACTTCAGTATGGAAGAGGAGATTGTACAATTGAGTAGGAAAAATGGGAAGGTCAGAGTTCAGCTTTAACCATTTTATAAGGAAAGGTATGATCGTGTGGCACGATGTTCTTTAGCAGAACTAATGCCTATTATCTAATTTTATCTGTAACTTTTATCTATTATTTTAGACCTCCAAAATAGATAACAGAAAAATGTAGAGATGAATCAATATAATCATTTGCTTTATTATATTTTTTGTTTAAAAAGTACAATCATTTAGGTAATATTTTCTTCAAAACCCAGACAACCTGTGTATGAATAGAAGTTATCTTTCATAAATCACATGTGAAAACAATCAATGCAACCAGAAATTGGAAGCTAACAATAATATGCAAATCTTGACTTTTCTTTTACTCTGTGCCACCAAGATGATCTACTGGCTATTGAATGTGGTGTGTGGCCTCAATGAGCATTAAAGGAGCTTATGAACAAGCAGTTGTGTAACTTTTACTGCAACACATATAACCTCAAAATGTCTACCAACAACTTTACAACAAGCTTGCTGAAGGCATTCTCAACCTAAGCATGTGCTTTGTTTGCATTACTAAGGTTTGTGACAAGTTTACATGAAAGCAGAAAAAAACATACACCGTAAATTATGTGCAGGCAGATTTTTTTTATTGTAAACGATGGGCAATGTCCCTACTACAATATAACAAATGCTTTTGCTCAAAATAATTTCTGTAATGTACACTGAAATGCCATTGTGCAGCTTTGTATAGGATTCCAGCATAACTTTCACATGCATGAGAGTTATGTCATTTTAACCTGGCCAAACAAGATGGTCAGAGATCCTAAACCTGGAAAAAGGCCAAGTGGAAGATGCCAGAACTGCAACAAATTTCAAAACAAGCAAATATGTTTATTTTATTGCAGAAAGGACATTGACTGTTTCTTCTGCAATAAAAGAAACCTGGCTGCTTGCAATGTTCTACTTTGAGAGTCAAGTCCAACTTTAAAAGATATGTTACTAGCAGAAGCAGCTATCCTGCTGATAGAGTAATATGACTTACCTAACATCTCTGCATATGATTACAGGTGTTTTCTCCAAAATACTGGGTTCAGCAACTTGAGTGATATCTGATAACAGCACCACAAAACATACATTAAGGTACAAGCAAAATATTACATCACGGAAAATAAAAGAAAGAAAAAAATACAAACCTTTCAATGTTTCTTCTGACATAACAAAAGCATGATCTTTTTCAGTAGAGTCTGTATTCACTTTCTAAAAATAAAACAAAACAATTGTAACAAAAAGGAGAAGGTTAAAATTCAAAACACTGACACAGTCTACAAATAACTTCATAAAGAGTCTATGAAAAGTTTAGAGGATTAAAACTGTCCAGTACAGTATTAAAAAAAAAATGCACATACGATAGCTGGATGCTACATGGCACCCAGCATTTGTGCTACAATACATACTAAAAACATATAGGACACTACATGTTTAATTAAACTGCATGATGTTGTTCAACAGCAATGCATATTGAGGTCTTCCATTGGAGGATAAAAAAAAAGTGCAAAAGTGTTAAACACAAAATGGTAATAAAATGTAGATGTATGTAAAAATGGAATATGATGCAGATGTATGAAAAGTGCATTAAATGTGTTGCAGCAAGTCCAAAACATTAGTTATGTGTAAATTTAAAATCCTAAAAATTTATATGGTTATATAGCATCCTAGCATCATCTGAGTGACTGTCCAGAAGTACACAGACTGGATGCAAGAGTGCCAACACTGGGATCTAAAATACTTTGCTGTAGCAATATGTATTGCCAGTGACTGCCTACAAAAACAAAGCAGCACAAGTAGCAGGAAGACTCCTTCAGTTTGCTGTTGGATCAATGTACCAAAAAAATAAAAATAAACAAACAAACAAACAAACAAACAAACAAACAAACAAACAATCTGTGATGTGCTTTGGTCACTTTTTTGCTGATGAAGTTGTGCTGCTTCAATAGAGGGTTAAACATGTGGTAGTGGTATTTTTTGGCAGGGATACCTGGATTTCAAAACTGTCTGCAGAGCTGTAGAAATCCTTTTTCTGAAAAATCAGTAACTGTTTATATTTTTAAGATGTGCATTAAACTCTGTGCATAAAAGTGAAGCTGTAAAATGGTTACTTATCACTATCAGCAGTGGTTTTACTTTCTATTCCCTACATTATGTTACAGGATATGGCATTGTAAGTTAGAATGTATCCGATCACTTATAACCCCCAGCACCAGCCACTGGAGGAATAGGGAAAAAAGTCTTGTTACTGGTCCATAGAGAAAAACAAGCATTTAATCTCTGCAGTGTAAGGCCCCCTGTAAAGTATTTTCTTGAAGTTCAGTTTTCATGGCAAGCAATAGCAGAATACAGATATGGGTTAGAACCCCTGTCTATTCCCCCTAACTTCCTGACAAGGTGACCATGCATGATTCATTAATAGGAACAAGGGCAACAATAAAAACACATTATTTTTAATTATCCCTGGAACAGCAGGAGAGGGAAATAATGTTAAAAGTAAACTTCGTTACAACCATCTAACTTCTATGAGATCCATCCATAATCCGGGCCCAAAGCACTTCTATTTAAACAAGAGGCAAGGTCACGTGCCCAATTTTAAGTGCCAAATTATAAGTGCTTTGAGAATTAATCCAGGGAATAAGATCATCATCACCCTTCTCATCCTCTATATGCATCACACACTTCATAGCAACTAACATCACTGCTGATCTGACCTCCTTCATCTGCCTGCACCTAATCTGCATTTATCTCTCCTTCTATAGGTATGCTGTTCAATGTGACTGCATTCCCCATTCAGTATGCAATTTCTCTATGATTGTCTATAGAATGCTGTTCAATTCAGATGAACTTATTGCACAAATTTTTTATCTGGACCTAGCACTATCTGTTCTCTATTAGTTTAGTGTTCATTGATTTTATTGCCCTGCCAGGAATTACCATTGAAAGAAACTTGAAAGGAGTATAGGGCAGACACTGGGAGAGCCTGCAAACTCCATGCAGATAATGTCCTGGATGGGAATCGAACCTGGGACCTAGCCCTGCAAAGGCCGGGCTGCTAACCCCGGAGCCACCGTGCTGCCCTAAACTCCATTGACGTTTCTTTCAATGGTAATTCCTCCTCTCTAACTCTTCTCTCTGTTGGTGTTCCCCAAGGGTCAGTCCTTGGACCGGTTCTCTTTTCTCTGTAATCCTCCTCTCTCCGTAGTCTCATATCCTCCTTTGGCTTACATTACCATCTGTATGCTGATGACACTCAAATCTATCTGTACACCCCTGACTTGTCTACCTTAATCCTGGATAAGGTCTCATGCTGCCTGTCAGCCATATCATAAAACATAACTCATCATCATACCCCGCTCAAATCCCAAACCTCCCCCGCACATATTTCTTACTGTTAAGAACACTGTTATTTGGCCGGTTGTCTTGGTGTCACCTTTGATTCTGCCCTGTCATTTATCCCCCTATATTCAGAACATTTCCTGGTCCTGTCACTTTCACCTACGCAACATCTCAGAGTCCCCAGAGACCACAAAACTCCTTGTACATGCTCTTATCTCTGGCCTACACTACTGTAACATCCTCCTCCATCCATCCTGGTATTCCACTAACCCGACTCTCCCCTCTACAATCTATTATGAATGCTGCAGCCAGACTCATCCATCCTCCCCAACGCTCCTCTTCTGCTGCATCTCTTTGTAGTTCTCTTCATTGGCTTCCATTTCACCTTAGAATCAAATTCAGGCTCCTGTGCTTTGCCTTCAAATCCCTACACAGTTCTTGTCCCATTTACATTTCTAACCTGGTAAAAAAATACTCCCCCAGTTGCTTTCTCTGCTCCTCCAATGACCTACTAATGACTTCCTCACTCATAACCTCATCACACGCACAGCTACAAGACATTTTCCAGAGCTGCCCCAACTCTCTGGAATGGTCTTCCTCGGCCTATTTGGCTTGCTCCTACTTTCTGCTTAAATAAAAGAGGAATCAAAACTCACTTTTTCAAACTTTTGTCTTCTTTTGTCTTTTGAAACCATCACTACCTCCCCACCACTACATATCTCCCATCCTATTGTATGTTAATTCCCCCACCTACTAGATTGTAAGCTCTTCGGGGCAGGGTCCTCTCCTCCTGTGTCACTGGCTGTATTCGTCTGTCATTTGCAACCCTTACTGTAATGTACAGCGCTGCATAATATGTTGGCGCTATATAAATTATGTTTATAGTAATACAGTAACAACAACAACAATATTGAGAGATCTCCCCTTAGTTTCTACTGAAATGCCATCCAACTTATTTTATTTGTTTAAGAAATGTAGTATTTTTTTTCTTAAAGCATTTGTAATTTTGTCTAAATACTACTTGGGCACAATACACTGGATCAAACCACGGAGATAGCATAAACTCACAGAAGGTGGACCCACTTTAGACGAACATTCTGGAACCTCAGAAGATGCTACTTCAGGGGGTGTTGACAGACCCCTTTGCCAAGGCTGAGGTTTTGATTCTACAGAAATACCTTAAAAAAACAATTTTATTGGGAGAAGCAAAAAGAAATGTTGTAGTAAAAAAATTGGTATAAAACATATACACATGCTTAAAAACATAGAAAGCAAAATAAAAAAAATTATACTAATTTACTTAGCATTTGCCCTTAAGCCCACCATCCATTTCTGTTCCTAGATTTATTTCTAAACAAAACTCTGCCTTGCAGTTCCAAGAGCCCAGAAGAATAACATTTGAGATCTCTATATCAGCCTAGCCTTTTGATAAGAATGCAGAAGGTGGTAAGTCATTACTTTTAAAAGTATATTTTTTGCACTGCATTGATATACTATACTAAGCCCAATTTAACACAAAGCATTTTGTATCATAGGAGATCCTAGTCTGTGTACAGTAGGTCCCGTAACATGTGCATTCATGTTATCCTCCTGTATACTATGTGGATTGCATGGGTGCCTACTTGACTTTTAGGTAATCAACTTGTTTTAGATGGTTGATGCTTAGAACCTCTTCAGACACAACCACTCAGTGGCACAGCCAATCTCATGCAAAATAACAAAAAAAAAAAAAACAACAAGTTTAGTGTTTACAAGACAATCCAATTAGGAAACTGTTTAACAGATTTAAAAATATTTGTGTTTTAAACGTAGTGATTTAATAAATAAATACTGACCCACATCTAGACATATTTATGCAAGTGTTTTGGGTACAGTTATCTGACAAGAGGTGGGCTCAAACCAAGTTCAGTCTACAGTATTATTTTCCAGTTGGGAGGAAGTCTTTGCTTATTGTCTAAAAGATAAAAATTATAGACATATAGTCTAGTGCTGTAGGTTATCAGAGTTTAGGGTTATGTGATCAGTAGAGTACTCATAACCAGGTTCTCATATGAAAATCATATGTGAAGATCATCCTGCTCAAGGCCCAGATTTTAACTCTTTGAATGTGTAAGTAAATGATGCAAAATGTACATACTATAACCATTTTATAAAAGCTCAGCTTACCAACAGAAGTTGAAGCATTTGTTTGGCCTGCACTTTCATTATTGTCATCTTGATTTCTGGTAATCTAACATAGGGAAAAAAAGCCCAGGTTATACGGATTTGTCTGGGTTTTATTTATGTATATACCTTGTAAACTCGCAGTCCCCTGACTCTCTGTCACCGCCACAAAAGAGGCTGCATGGGCTTGTGAGAGATTCACATGACTGGTCAAAAAAGGGAAAAATAAAAAAGGGGGGAAAAAACCAGCAATCAGAGCAGAGGGAGTGGTTGCTGTTGGATGATCGCAGTAATTTTGCTGTGATACTTGCATTATGCACCCCAGATTTCTGACATACAAATGCAGACTTCAAAAACCTGGAGAAGGCATCCCAAAAAATATGCTCTAACATGAAGTAATAAACAAGAAACTAATTCAAATAAATCTTTCATAAGAAATATAGTGACCGCCACAGTTGACCTTTATCTAAAATGCTAGCTGGATGGCCATTATACTTCACAGGCTCACATACTTTTAAAGTCACTGACCTGTAAGAGGTATTGGAGAAATGCCAGATTTCTACATTTGCATGCTTGTCTCAAGTTAGGAAATATACTAAACAATATGGGACAGTATAAAAGCTAAAGATTTTAGGGAAGGTCAGCAATGGGTGCCCCCCGGTTACTTTTATAATCGATTAGTGCTAAAGCAAACCTGATGTGACATTTTACAGCTTTATCTACCTAAAGATCCTTATACCTGAAGTAGACTTACCATACTACACTACCCACTATTGCATATGACATGAACCCCCCAAAAATGCTGGTTCACCGACACAAGCACAGCCATCCTCCCTTTTTTAGTAGAGGGAGGGCAGAGCATGAATAAAGATCCTGGCCATGGCGGCTATAAATGAGAGGCTGTGAAAGGGGAGTAATTGACTGAAAGGGGAAAGGTGCATTTCAGGTGAAGAGAGTTACTTCCTGGCAGAGTAAACACCCTGTGACAACAATGCCATCAGTCTGTTTCAAATACGGGTACCATACATACCTCAACATTATTTCACTAAATATTTTTGGTTTAGTGCTTAGCAGACTTGTGCTGACAAAATAGCATCATCAAACCTCCAAGTAATCGTCCTCAAAAATGAACCCCAAAAATTGATACATTGAATATATTGAAAACATTTGATATACCTACAAATTATACACATTTCATGTAGCAGAATGAGAATCTAGCTTACCATTTTTATTTCTTCCCCATATGTTTTGATTACAGCAGTCTCAATGTCATGCTCATTTTCAAAAAAAATCTTTATATGTTTTGTCTCATTATTATTAATTAAAATAGGTGTTTTGGGGTAAATGTCCAATTGTTTTTGATCACCCATTTCTAAAAGGAGGAATAAAAAAAACTTGTTACAAAATATTACTGAATAGAGCATTTTTATTACTCAAGACAAAAAAAAATAAAAACTAAATTGCACTTAACCTGGACCATGCTACACTTTCATACATCCATCCTTAGAAATACAAAAAAATTTTAAATGTTACCAGCACCTACAACTTCTACAACCTAGTATCAGAACATTAAGGCATTGGTTGTGTATGAAGAGGATCTTATGTATGTGTTATGCCTACATTTTCCAGAATAAAATTTACCAAAAAAACAAATAAAAACACAAAAAAATTACCCGGCAGAGTCTGAAAAAGCTGTGGCATTTAACATACACATTTTTAATCTAATCAGATTAAAAATCTAAACAATTCCAGTCAAGGTCTTCTACAACCGTATCATTGGACAGCAACTTAAAGTAGAACAAAAATCCCACTTTAAACTGATTAAAGCAGGTGGTTATTGCGGTAAGGGACAGGCGATGTCCTTTCTGCAATAACGCAATTTACCAGCCTGATTGTGCCAGAATATGTGAAATAGAGGTTCGCATGCGTAGCATCAGATTTGGTTGCCAGGGAACCCGGCATTTCAATGCATGTGCTGGGGATGGATGAACTCGGTGTGCCTGCGCGAGAATTACTTTACTTTGACACTGCCTATTAAGATAACCGATGACGGTTGCTGGACAGGCGGAGGAAGAAAGATGGCACTTTCACTTTGGAAGCAACTTTATTACTTTATATGTGTAAATTAAGGCTATATTCACACAAATGTTTCAAAATAATAAACCACCAACCATTGGATGAGGCTTTACAAATGGCTATTGATAATGTACAGTAATTACATTTCAGTTAAATTCACAAAATTTGGGAAATAAAGTACCTTGCAAGTTGTATTCAGCTACAGACTTTTTCAGTAATCTGACTGAATCCCAAAGAACTCCCTATAGCAAAGAAAAAAAGGGGAAGTATAATCAACATAAAAAGTTGCCACTTAAGAGTCATTGACCAGATTTCTGGTATGAATATTCTGAATGTATCTTTTTTTTTTTTTGTTTCAGTATAAAGATATAGGTTTTATGATAAACATAACCCTTAATATAATCCCCAACGGCATCATGGCTAACAAACAAATCAAAGCAAATGGTTCATTTGGTGTGGGATCCCTAACAGCTTAAGTTTACCCTAGCTTTGATCACATACTGCTCTGCCTATAGTAATGTGAAGGACAAACCCTATCACAGCCTAGAAATTACACAGGACCTTTTATCTCACGCTTATGCGAGTGTCTGAGCAGCCTATTAACAAGCATCAATACGGTTGCCAGTGTTTCCCAACTATGGGGGAACGCTTAAAAATAACTTTCAGGTCTTGGGGAAGCCCTCCCATAATAGAGAATGTCACCCTTACAGATCATTGGTCTAAGTGGTAAATGACCTGAAAGCCACAATCTGCTCATTGATCAAATAACCTCAAGCAAACTGATGAGGAGCCCTGGTTATGAAACAACACTGTATTAGAGGAAGAGGCATACGTCCATGCTCTCCTCTATTCTGAAGTACCAGGTATGCTCTCTGCAGGTAGATGGAACAACGAGGGATAGAAGAGAATAGTAATATACAGAATTAAGGTAATTTGGTTCCCCCTAGTCACAAGTGATGCCTACTGGTTGGTACACTAGCTTTCAGGCTTGATCCAGTAATAGCCAGTGTGCAGGCTCAATCAGAGCTGCGGAAATTGTTGTTTCTTGCTGCAAATGCAAGCCTAAGGCCTATTCAGTGAGTGGGCAATGTAGTGCAACCCAGTAGAGAACTGTGGAGCACTTTGGAGTTTGACAGAAAATAGGCCTTCTTTTAGATAATAGGGGATAATGATAAAAAGAACTGTTCCCTTTGCTATAAATAATTCCCTCGACAGACCACAGTTTGTGAGCAACCCTCTTTTAAAGAACACAGCCTAGGTTGGTTTAGATGCCTCTTCTGCGCTCCCCACTGTAATTCAAGCCACAGTGCTCAGACACAACCTTTTCTTCATGTATGCAGGAACTATCTACAGTACTTGGAGGCTAGGCTTCAAGTCAGTAGAAATATTTAAATAGCTGTTCAAACTAGCATAGGCCATGGAACATAAATTAGACTGCTCATGACGAAAGGGAGGGGGGAATTGTTAGCCTCAAATATTATTACATTTAGTTACTTTTCAATAGTAAGTTCTTTAGTAAAAACTTTAACACAAAAGAAGTGAGCTTTCATTGGTGCACATGAATCCCCTGTTGTGGCAAAAATTGTGCTAACTTTTACAATGGCTATTGGAACAAACACGCCAATTTTAAGCTGCTCTTACAGATTTATGGCACAGGAAAGACGGCATTACCTTATACGATGACTGTAGAAGCAAATGCCTAATGCATTTTATACTGCCTATTGTTAGCATTTTTTTTAGTTTTTAGTTTTAATTTTTTTTTTTTAAACATTCTTTATTTAAAATTTTTCAAAACAAAAGACAATAAAGACCTCAAAAGAGGCATAGAAAGTAACAAACACATTATAAATGTGGCAGGACAGCGCCTATAAAAACATCAATCCTGTCTTCCAATGACCCCCAGCAACAGCACAGTGTACCTCTAGTGAAGAGCCTAGAGCCCTGTGTGTGAAGATGTCTCCTGTCTCAGCAGCACAGAGAATGGAAGCCCTGGCTCACATCCACACCAGGCTGCAGTCCCCAGCAGCTGACCCTTTAGTTTTAATTTTTAATTAATTTTTTTAGTTTTTTTTTTCCACTGGGACATACACACACACTTGCTATTGGGCAACAGATTTTTAAGAAATCAGTTCAACACACACTGTTGTTTAGACTCTAATTCTTACCTTTGGGTTTTGTATGTAAAATGAAATTGAATTACTTCCAACATTGAAATCAATCCAAAAATGTTCAAGTTTACTATCCTGAGGCCTGTCCAGCTTAAAGACAAATAGGAAAACCAAAATACAGTTATTCAACTTGATCAAATATATGTCCATGCAAAACAAAAAAAAAAACAAACATTTAGTACATTTCAGGTATATATGCGCATAAACACACAAAGACTTACGTTTTACTGCATTATGTAAATGTCATTTAAGGTCCATTTACATGAGATTATATTTTAGGTTACAGACACTTTAAAATAATCTAATATTACATTTTCCCTTGTTATCATAATAAACTAAGCTCCAGTCTCCAATTGACAGAATGAATATAGAGTGTCAAATTAAACATTTACATTAGGGATCTTTAGTAATGTCAAGTATGCAACCCATATTACGACAATAACACACTTAATAAAGTGCTGCCTAAATACAACTTTTATTTGGTATACATTTATAATAAACTATCTTAAATGTTTATATAGTTTTACTAAAATTAGTTTATAATTTAATATATTGCACAAATAATAACAATACCCAATAATATTTCTTTTCTTTTCTGTCCAATATTAACCTGGCATTTGAAAAAATAAATAAATGCAAAAGGGATACTGCCTGTGCTTTTAGCAATAAACAGCTTGGCTCACAATTTTTTTTTTATTTTTAGCATATAGTTCTGCTTTAAATTTAATAATATTGTAGTTATATCTTACAATATTAAAGCACAAATAAATAAATATAAACTAGGTATATTATATTCTACATGCTTCCTAACAAAAGATTTGCAAAGTCTTATTGAGTACTTTATTTAGATTGCATTCATGTCTCCTGCAGAGTCAGAGTTCACCAAGAAACAGTGAGCATGAATTTTTTGCATCCCACTATGTGCCCAAAAGGACACAGAGTGTTGTCACCATCCCCAGCTTTGTGGTTGGGTAATGTCACCCACTTTGAAGAGGGAAAGAAACTTACAAGATTTAGAATGGTCAATTCTATTTGATTTATGGCGCTTGGAGTCTTAAATGACTAAGATTGTTGGTTATCCAGGTCATCTAGGTTAATGCAGTTTAAATAAAATTTTAACCCAATAAAAAGCCCACAGTCAAAACTTGTCCATAACTCATGTGTCTTTTTCATTATTTTATTTTGTGCATTTTGGGTTGGATAATACTGTATATGTAAAATCCCATGAACATTTCCAATTCAAGCTAGGGGTTAAATTGGAACAGGCATGCACATTTGTGCAAGTCTGAAAACATTTTTGAAACAAAGCCAGTTCTGTGAATTAAATTGTAGGTTATTGTTTAATTTTAAGAAGATGGGGTTAGAGAGTACTTTTTTTTCCTTCTTTTATAATTCGTAGATATGCAGTGCTTTTTCATTATGGAAAAAAATGAGTAGAGCTGAAAATGGCATGCAGCCAATAAACATAAAAGTAACTACATTGCGGGCTCAGCTACCACCACATTCCCCAAGAAAGTTTTAACTCAAATCAACCATATCCTATATATAAACTATGCTTACAAAGACTTTCTACAGATAACTGCTTAGGTCAGATCCTTAAACACACAGTATAAAATATTACCTTCTCTGTGTCAGCAAAAACATAAACACATGGATAGGTGTATACTCTGCAATCATAAGATAAATGACATGAAATAAGTATATACAAAAGTCTACAAAATGTTCATAAAAATTAGCAAATTATTACAAATTCAAAAGGTGAACAAAATGAAAAATATAAAAATATATTACAAATTAACTATTTGCCAGAAATAATTTCTGCCCATGTGCTGACTAAATGAGCGTTAAACAAAAAAAACAGTAAATCATGCAGATAACAATGAGCTAAAATTATTTGCCTTTACATCACTCCACAGCTCTTGTTTCTGATCAGATACAAAAATACTCCCCTAGCTGCCCTCTCTGCTCTTCTAAGACTTCTCTAGAGCATCTCTCACTTTTTGGAACTCCTTTCTCATTTTATTAGGCTTGATCCTACTTTCCACAACAACTTTTCAAACCCATCACCAATTTGACACATTTTCTTATCCCACTCCTCTTGTGTATTACTCTGCCCCACCTTTTAGAATGTAGGGTTTTAGGGTAGGGTGCTCTTCTTCTCCTGTGTAATAGTTTTAACTTGAATATTATGCATATTTGTCATCTTTAACATCTATGTATTTTACCATTCTGCATATTAGGCTGGTACTTTATAAATAATATTATTAAAAATATTATTGCTGATTCTTTACTAAAATGATGTTCATGTCTTTTTCATCTACAGCCATTAGGTGGCAGCATACACAAAGTATTTTGATTAAAAGCCAACAACAAAACAGAAGCATAAAGTACAAAAAAAAAATAAATAAATAAAGTCTTACATACAAGTGTAATTACTCAACATGTAACATATGTCTATCAGCATTCAATGAACGTTTACTAAGGTGTTCCATGAGCTCACCATGTTCAAAATATTCAGAAAACAAGGAAGCCTCTCAACCGTCAACTCTGTATTTATAACTACTGTAAAAATAATTTAAAAAACAGCTAAACGTTTATGTACTTCATTTGATTTAAATGTACCTTACGGCATCCTGTGACTTTGAATTAAGGCAATTTAAAAAAATTCTACAGTCCTAGAAGAAAAAGAAAAGATGTTGCAACTTAAAAAGCAGGTAATATGCATATTGCAGATATTTGTGCAGCCCTATTTTTTTATTTTTTTTTATTTTCTTACACTGGTAATTATGGAAACAACCAATTATTGGGTACATTATGTTAAAATACATTTAATTAATCATAAAATACGAATTTTTA
This sequence comes from Pyxicephalus adspersus, assembly GCF_032062135.1. Lineage (NCBI taxonomy): Eukaryota > Metazoa > Chordata > Amphibia > Anura > Pyxicephalidae > Pyxicephalus > Pyxicephalus adspersus. The sequence goes on along the minus strand of NC_092862.1, from coordinate 61,184,828 downwards.
CTTTACCACATTATGCTTCTTTATGCATCACAATTATAATAATAAGAAAATAAAGGGGACCCGAGACCAAAAGTAAGATGTAAGCTGTTATAGTTATCAACTATAAGTATTATTTGTACTGAAGGTTCACCCTGAAAAGTGTATTCTTTGTCTGAAATTGCAGTGCACATCCTGCTATGCTGCACAGCTGTGTATGATATGGTAGTATCACATTATTGTGCTGTTCACTTCTTCCCTGGATAGAGGCTCCAAAGTAAGCCATGCTTGGGTATACTAAGATGACTGCTTTGACACAGAGCCTAGTAAGTTAGTAATGGGGAAAAGAGCAGGTGCAGAGAGTAAAGGCAATACAGGTAGCTATTCCTTTGTCCACGTTCAATTATGAAACCCATCTTTCAGATTTTATATACAAAAAAAAAGAAATATTAGGTTGGTTTGCTGGCAACTGCACCCTATAGTTATAATTGTCTGCACTAAAGAGCCACCAGTGTATAAGCATGTAAGGAGCCATACCATTTAAATAAATAATTGAACTGACCAGTCAGTTAGCCAACTAGTCAAAGAAAGAAAGAAAAAAAAAAAAGAAAAAAAAAAAGAAGATGATGCCAAAAGACTGTCTGGTGAGGGATTAAACATAATTGAGGGGTAAAAATGCAAAATGAAATGTGTTAGTTGGTTGGGGATCAATACAACCCATCACTTGTCTGGAGAGAGCAGGGAACAGAGCTGACCCTGCTACAGAATAGAAAAAAAAAATAAACAGAAGCTTAAAATATTTATATGGGTATAGAAGGTATAAGATCAACGCACCTCACCATTAAGTAGCCGTATACATGACATGTTTATCGTTACATCAAAGGATTGCCACCAAGCCAAATTAGGTTACTTTAGTTAATGGTATAAAATCCTTATGACACATACCGTTTCAAAATCCTTGTCATTTATCTCAAGAAAAGCATTTGCAAAAAAGGGGTCTTCAAACCACTGAACAACAAGATTCTCCCTCATCTTTCTAGGTGTCATTCTACACAAGGCCTCAGAAATGGCAACTTGACCATCGTAGTCTGCACCATAGAGAAAAACACACAAATTAAACATTGGTATAAAGGTAAAATGAATGTTGGAAAAATCTAGGGGGAAACTGTAAAATCTTTCCTAACCCATTGTCAAGAATACATTTTTGTAAACGGTCATCGCTGACCAAAATGACTACACTTTGTAGAGCTCCAGCTCAATTCTTGAATAAGTTTACACTTTTCTGAATAATTAGTTAATAAATGCCCTGGGTAGCTTTTTGTACTGTATGGTTCTTTAAACTACATTACTTATGCAAGGTATAAATGCACCTAATTGATTCCTTGTTTTACTTTGCTCAAACTAAAAATTTGCCAGGCTGTCATGTTTTTCAAATTATTTTAATACTCAAATCAATGATTTGGCTTGAAATACTAACCTAAGCGTATACTTCTAAGCCAATGAATGAAATACTGAAGACACTCGGCATGGCAGCCTCCTATTTCTCCAAATAGAACATCTACTATTCACATACATAAAGAGTTCAGGGGGGTGAGCAAAAATGGTGATAGCAAGTATATACATACTATTACTACAACATCTATGCATTTGAAGAACTTTCCAAACAGAATATACAGTATACAAGCATACCTCCAATTTCAAATAATTTTCCAGCCATGATTTTTCTGCAAAAAATAAGTTAGATTATGTTAAATTTTCTATAATAAAGAGAATGTTCCTGTTGCATTCCATACCTTGTTTTCTAGAAGTGTTAGGAATAAACAGCAGTTTGTCAACCCATTTTTCCCATTTCTTACTCCCACTTCCAATCCCGAAAGATGTAGCTACTCCTGAACATGGTTTGGCTTTTCACTACCGCAATAAATTTGAACTAAAAACAATTGGCAAGGACAGCTAAACATCAGAGACGAGAGGAAGGTACTTCCCATTCAGACTCTAGGAGCTGCTAATACAATTACCTATAGAGGTACAAATCCCTAATGTATAACATACAGTATGCTGTAATTTTATTCTGAATTATTCATTTTAAATCATGTATATTTTAAATATACTAAAAGCTGGTATATGGATCAGCTTACCCAGATGCATGTTCATTTTATTAAGGTTTACACAGATTTACACTCTTCGAAATACACCTACCTTTAAATTGCAGATAGATGAGTTTCAACGACAAGATTAATGAACACTTTTAGCATATAAATACTAACTGGAAGCAGCAGAACATTTCCGCTCATGTGAAAGTACCTAGGCATCAGAGGTTACATAGCCCTTATTCTCTTGCTTTTGATTACTGGACTACACTTAAACATTTCATGAAGGGACAGGGTCTAGGAACAGGAATAGCTCTTCTACAAAGACATTGCGTAAAGCATGAATATGTAGACCTGGGTAAATGCACAATTTTCAAAATGTTTATTGTAAATTATATAATTGGAGATCAACCTCACACTTTCTAAACAATAAGCTTGTCATTACAATTTGTAACATTGCCAACTCTAGGCTAAAGAGAAGATAACTTCTTGTAAAATGTAGTAGGGAGGGCCGACACCACATGAGACCAAAAAAAAAAAAAAAAATACATCCTTTTATCAGACAGTGGTAGGAGCTCACCATACATATGACCCATCAACAATTTCCCTGCACCTGCACTGTAAAGTAATAAAATATGAGGAAATATACATTTCAGGGATGTACTAAAAATGCAGTTTTTAATTTAGCCTTGAAAAAAGTGCCCTTCCAATAATATGGAAAACTGATTTCCACAGGCAAAAATAATGCCAACATGGCACAGGGAATCCATCCCAAATGCCCCCAGGATAGCCTTGATCTACAGCTCAGTATAAGGTTGGTTATTATGGTTGCAGAAAATCTGAAAACAGCCTTACTCCTTCAAAGTGGCCTCCTATGTCCACCCCATGTCCATCTGTGGGCTTTTCCCAAACTCGGGGTACATTTAACAGATACTCCTCATTTACACTCTTTCCGAGAAAGGCTTGGACTCCCTTTTGCTTTCATAACAGCCATACCTTTTTGCGGCATAGATTCAAAAAGATTCTAGAGATATTCATTAGGAATGTTGGTGTATATTAACATGATAGTACCATGCAATTGTTGCAGATTTTTCAGCTGACCATCCATGAAGCAAATCTTGTGTTCCACCACATTTCAAAAGTGCTTTTGTGAATTTAGATCTGGTGACTGTGGAATCATTTGAATACAGATAACTATTTGTCATGTTCAAGATAGTTTGAGCTTTGTGACATAACACAATACCTTACTGAAAAATTAATAGAAGGGTACACTGCAGTCATAAAGGGATGAACATAGTCAGCAACAATAAGGTAGGCAATGGCTCCCAAATAAGGTTCCATTGATCAACGAAGAGGCCCCAAAATGTGCCAAAAATGCATGACAAAAATAAATAAAAAAAAGTGTTCCAAGATGCCAAACTCTGACCTCATCAGCTGAATGTCACAGGAGAAATCAAGACTAATCAGGCAACATTTTTTCAGTCTAGTTTTGGTGAGCCTGTGCAAACTGTAGCACCTTTAAGGTTTGACACATTGGGGCTGAATTATAAAAGCTCTCCAAGGCTGGAGAGGATACAGTTATCAGTAGACCTGGGTGATCCAGCAAACCTGGAATGGTTCTGGATTGAAATAATTTGCTAACAAATAGCAAATGACAAATATCCATGCCACATTCAGTCATTAAAATGAAATGTATTCCCTATTTTGATGCTCAGTTTGAACTTCAGCAGGTCATTTTGACAAGGTCTACATGCATAGTGTTGCTGCCATGTGATTGACTGAATTGATATTTGCATTAACAAGCAACTGTACCTAATTAAATAAAAAAAAAAACAGATGTACCTAATAAATTGGCCGGTGAATGTAAATGACAAAGTAGTTTTTGATGTTCTTGATAAAATAGTGCAGACGACAATAAAGCACAGCATTTAAAAGTGATATTCAGTTATGTGAAACGGTTTTTGAGGCAGATTAAGGATTAATTCTGACTGGCTGTTGAATTTAATTTATTAACTACTGATGAAACAAACAGTTCTGATTAATCATTAGAGTCTGCGTATATCACTTACAGCAGTGAGCTCATCTCTTCAGAGGATTGGAGGGACTTTTTATCTTCCCGTGTAATATGATCCAGAATGTGGTTGAAAGTCTTTATTGCCTTTTCAGAAATATTGTAAAAGATAAAAAAAAAAAAAAGTTAAAAATAACTATAGGTCAGATTAGCATACAAAGTAAAATATATAAACATACCTCACCTCCAGTTGAATATGAAAAGGGGGCCACCTTTCTGTTATTATATAACCAATATGAAACAGAAAGGAATCCAGTAACTGTTTTACACCTAAAGCAAAATATAGTAAAATATTGAAATTACTTTTTTACAGCCTCATTCTGCTCAAACTGCATATATAGTTATTTTTCGTAGTAAACTGTGATTTCCACATGTGGCAACTAAGAAATGAAGTTTATCTATTTAAAGCGTAATTACAGTGCATTTCTATCTTCAGCCATTTTGTTTGGCCAGGCCAGCATAACGTAATAGGTTCACTGGCAAAGGGAAGCCAGGAGTACTGGGTATCCCTGTGCATGTAAATAATACAGCTCGGCAGCAATCGGGCAGGTAAGAATAGTTATTGCAAGAGACATGGTAATAAACACCCGCACAAATTTTTTTTTTTTTTTTTTTTTTACAAGTAGGCAACTTTCCAACAGTAGAAGCATGTTCAAGAAACATAACAGTACACTAGCTTTACAGGCCTAAAAGAGGGTATTCAAAACTGTAAAAAGGGGCTTCAGATTTTTGGTCATTTAGCATACATTATTTCCATAAGGTGCCTAAATGAAGAAATCTAGGAAAATTAATTATGCATGCTAAAGGACCAGAGAAAAGGTAAGCGTGCTTTCAGGTTACTAGGCAAAAAGGATAATTTTGGTCATCTTGAAATGCATTTTTTTTTTCAGGCCAAGAACCCAAAATATAGTAGGCAGTATGCAATACTCACCATCTTTGGTATAACTTCTACAAATCACCTAAAACAGAAAAATTAAAACACAAACAAGTTATAATCATCAAATAAATTGTTTATTGTATCTGGAGCTTATAGTACTAAGAGCTACTTTTGTACTTGATTCAACAAAGACTTGGATGTGAAAATATTAGATTCTAAAAGTTTTGCAAATTACCAACGTCATAAGTTAAATATTGCGCTCTCTTCACTGTACTAATTAAACTGTTGTGTATATATTACAAACATAGCAAAAAGATTCAAGGAATAAAAAGTCCTTTGGTAACTACAATTATATGTGTGATACTTCAAGAACTATGATAACCCATGGCAACCCATAACCCCTTGCATTGCCTTTTAAATGTGGAAAACGGTGGGCAAACTGGTCCTAAATAAACTATAAGCAACACCTCAAAACACATGTAATGCAGTTTGTACATTTTGCCACAAAGAAAAAATTGTTATGGGGATTCAATATATATATATATATATATATATATATATATATATATATATATATATATATATATATATATATATATATATATATATATATATATATATATATATATATTTTCAGTAGCCACTGTTAATTTCAGGGATCCCTAAACGCCAACTGATTTAAGTATAAAGGGTGGCCAAATAGTAATAAAGAAAATGAAAAACTATATATACTGTGCAATATCAGTAAATCAAAAAAATGTATTTAAATGGTATTAGCCTATACTCCTAAACATATGAGTATTGTATATATTAGCTTATCATTGAAGTTAAGTTTTGATAAAATGAGTAAAGAGAGGGTGAAGTTTCAGAGTATTCACTCTTTGAAATATAAGTAGTAGGAGCAGTAAAAAGTAAATTGATCAATGGGTAGTTCACATCTACAGTTAGGAGTGTTATGTTCACCAGTTCACAACCCTGGCTGTTTGCTTGATGCTGTAAGCAGGGTCTGAGCTATCCAGAATGTCAATTATTTAATGATAACAAAACCCATCAAACACATTTATTTTAGGTAGGAATGGTGGTGGTGGTGGCTGGCAGCCACCCACCCAGGAATAACCAAGGTAGTTAAAAGAAGCTAGTCAACCGTATAAAACTCATGATAATCATATTTAAGTTTTGCAATAAGGCTTTTAGTATCATAACATACCACAGCAGTGTCGTAAAATTCTTCCACAAGTTCAGGAACAAACGCGCTAGACTCATCCCATATCTTCAAAAACTCTATGGTTCTTTCAAACCAAAGGACCATGTAAATAAAATAAAAACAAAAGAATATGTATGATTCTTACATATATTTCACAGAATTCTTTATCTTTAACCTGCGAATCTGCAACATGCACAGTAGTCTACATAACCAATTTAAAACAAATTTAAATAACATCATCAGCAAAAAAAAAAAAAAAAAAAAAAAAAAAAAAAAAGACATGGAAAAAAAAAAAAAAAGCAAAAGTTTTAAAAACCACTACTTAAACTATAGATTTTAGATATACTTATCTTGGAAACCAGCCCTTGCTGAATTAAGGACAAATCATCCTGGTTTTCATTTTTGCAAAAATACTGAACACATTTCATCAGCATGGCCACATGTCTAAACTCATTCCGATCCAGTTCCTTAAGGGTAAAAAGACCATTGTGAAAAGAACTTACAAAAAATATGTCATATCAGAATATCTGCACTAGGAGACATTTACTTTATTGATTAGCTTGTCCAGGACATTTAGGAGTGATTTGCCATGTCGCTGAAGAGAACAAGAAAACTTATCTTCAAATAATTCACAGATTTTTTGGAATCCTTTCCCTTTAAATGCCTCAGTGATTAGTGATTCAAGCTAAAAAGAAAATAAAAATAAAAATAATCACATTGAACAAACACAGAAATATGCATTACACATAAAGAGTGACCTTCTTCCTAAAGTGTATGTTAGCCAAGTAAAGCATAACAGGTGCTCTTTACAATATTACCTCTCCCAGAGATAAGTGTACTCTAACCCAGCTTCTGTATTTGTTTGGGTGTAATCCAGGATCAGCCACCATCTCATGGATGACAGTCAGTTATTCTCCTTGTCTGTGCAGTATTTTAAGGTTTACAAATGTTTGACACAGATCAGCTCCCTGCTGCAATCTGATAACCAAGAAAGAGGAGACTGAACAAAAACATCTTCCTGCCTGCAGAGGACACCATCTTAGTTTATGTAAATTCACTTATTGCACAAGGACAGTGTTTATAAAAAAGGTATAGCTTTTCAAAAATAATATGTTTTTTGTATATTGTGACAGGTTCTCAACACACCGTTACCATGGCGGCAACAACAGACTTCCTGTTGAAGCCAGAAAAGTGACAAAATTGATATCAATACAAGCTACATTTATTTATGTAAATTCTGTGTTATGATAGCAGCACCAGCAAAATGGTGCGTGGTCTCTAATCCCAAAAATTTAGTAATAAAGACTTCCTTCTTTTTAATACTCTTCCATGCCTCTACCTAATGCCTGCCCCTATGAAAAGCCCAAGTTGTGCAAGAATAAAGGAATGCAGGGATAATATAGTGTCTGCTACAGAGCTAAAGTTAAAAAGAAGTTATGTCAGTTAAGAACGATAGCCCTATACATGTCATCCAATGCAAAGTCTAAAAAGGATGTCATGTGACTGCTACTATAAAACCAAAAAAGTATTCCTACTAAATAACTTAATTAGTGCAGATCATCAGCAGGTAAAATAATATGATGCTGTAATTTCATATGGAAACAGAGTTTAATTTCAAATTATAGAAGTCATTTTGACACATACATAATAATCAGCCTGATTGCTCATGTCTTCACACTGATACAGGTTTTCTTCTCATTGATTAAAAAAATCTGTAAAAAAAAAAAAAAATGTTGCAATAATAGGTATATTATAAAAACAAACAAAAAAGAAGACAGGGATATATCATAGGATTTTAATATGTGGCCAGTAGTTGTCCAAAAGTGTAGAATTTGTTTCCAACTCCCACTTTTCACCCAACCAGGAAAATTCAGATTAATCTAGGCAATTCTAACACCTAAATTACATGATAGATTTTTAGAAGGCCAATTACAGTACCAAACAAATGGAAGTTAAGAAGTTGAAGGATAAAATGTTGCAAATTCAGGATGGTTGGCATTTGGCCACACTTACTTTATACCTGTCATGGGCTCCCCATCTCCCTTATCTATCTCCTTCATAAAGGGCTATTTATAAAGAATATTCACTGAAACATTCACTGGTGGAGAATCTTCCCAGTTCATGTGTGTGTTCATGTTCCCAGCAGGGAATTTCTTGGCGAATGTCAGAGTCATTTTGAGGCCACCTAAATCTAGTGACTGCTAAGCAATGTTGTACAAAAAGCACCACCAACCCGATAACATCTGTCTGTGATTTCTTTTAAAATATGTTTATTTATTTGTATTTAAATCAAATAAACCTAATACAGTAAAATATTTTAAAATCTGACTGTGTAATTACCCAGCATAGATACAGAACTTGTGCACATCTGTGAGGAATTTGTAACTGAAAAATGAGTAAAAGAAACAAACTTGGATAAACGTGTTATTGTACATATATTTGAACTCTTACATTTCTTTCTGCTGTATTTTGCATTTTTACAAGACAGAATTCTGAACAGCTGTGCACCTTTTTAAAGTAAAATGAAGCAACACACATGTGGAATATTACTCACAAGTACACCTACAAAATTAATGAATATCCCCTAGGACCAGTTCACACTTCTGTATTGTAGTACTGAAAAAAGAACAGCAATGTGTGTACTAAAGTGTGGTGCATCCATTTGTAATAACTCCCCAACATACAACACTATACATAAATGTGTATGACATGTGCCTTGCGGAATATTAAAAAAAAAAATGTGGCATGGACATAAAGCAGTGTTCTCCCCAGACCCCTTTAGCTGGGTGCGCCCACCGGCAGTTTTTGGGTGGTTATTGATGAGTTGGGTCAAATTCAAGAGCTTCCACCAGCCTACAATTTCTTACTACCCAGCTTAAAAGAAAAAATCTGGGTTGAGCACTGTACAGCATATTGCAGCCCATGAAAACTGAGTGCAATTCCTAAAATAGTGCATGGAAAACACATGTGCCACTGAACTGCACCACTGTGAACCAGCCCTTAAACGAAAATCAGTAGGATTCAATCTTTTAGATAGTGTACATGGGCACTTGAGATGTATTTATCATTAATTCACAATTAATATTAATAAACAGTATGTATAAAGCGCCAAAATATTACGCAGCGCTGTATATTAGGGGTATACAGCAAATGACAAACACAGGAGGAGGAGAGGACCCTGCCCAGAAGAGTTTACAACCATCTGTATGGAACACAAAAAGCACAGTTCAAACTAATTCCAAACTGACCCTAATAAACGATTATCCCAGAGGTAACTGTAAACGTACCACAGTTGTATGTGATAATGTCTGTTTAGCATTTACTCATGAAGAAAAAAAAAAAAAAAAAAACAAACCTAGGAAGAGGTTTTTACTCACATGCCAGGGGCTTTGCTCCCATCCTGCCGCCTGTATATTACCATCAGCTGTTTTTAATACTTACTAAGGGGATGCAACAGGTAGTTTCCTGGTGTGACATCACTAGGAGAGGTAGATGCAACACCTGACTGCTTTTTTTTTGTAATCATTCCGCTGCTTACTTGCAAAGAATCTTCTCTTACTTACCTTTATGTGGACGTGGGATTAAGACCAAACAAATTATACATTGTCTTACCCCAGTCTAGTAGGTGCTGGGATCCATGCCTAAAAAAGCTGCCCGTTATGACCTATCCATCTGTGCATATTTCTATGCATGGGAGTGCCTGCCACATTCCAGTTCAAGAGAGAAAAGATCCAAAGCACCTGTGGTCAATGGACACTGAAATCAGGTACTGACATCTATCTGCTCATTCCTAAAGCAATGTAATTGTAAATGTACCACAGTTGTATGTGATTATACCTGCTCATTCCTAAAGCAATGTCTGCCAGGATCCCAGGAAAAACAGAATGCTCCACATCACAATGAGAGGAGACTGCAACAAATAGCTGGTGTCATCCTCTCTGCAAACTTGTCACCAGAAGCCTAACATTACCCTTGTAGGCAGGAGACAAAAATCTGGGGGTAAATTATCTATAATTTTTGCCTAGGTGTCTTTTTACAACAAAGGAGGAGGGGGGACATACTACAAATGTGGATCTTGTATTTCAAGTCCCAGATCTGCCCTAATTACTTTCCAATGCATCAAATGTAACTACACTTCCTTTCAATAAACTCATCTCTCTCCCCCAAAACTGTATAGGAACCCCTCCACCTTCCAGGGAGGTAAGTACACCCCCAATATATAACTATCACAGTACATACATACACCCTCCTCCTCCTAAATCTGTATATATATATATATATATATATATATATATATATATTCCATGCATTCCATACACCTTACAGTATACACACAGCATTCCATATACCTTCTCATACACACATAAATATATATATATATATATATATATATATATATATATATATACACAGAGCATTCATAAACCGTTACACCCCCCTCATGCAATTCATTCACCAATTCAATAGGTAAGTAGTGCAGACCCCATGCTGTGTCACTTTGCTTTGCAGTGCATTTTAGGTACCCCATGCTTTTATATATTTGGCTTGCTGTTACAGTAGGTAGACTTTGAAGGTTTCTTTGTTTGGGTTCCTGTTTGTTTCCACTGATATTTTCTCTTTCATTAATGCACATTGTGTGGCTTTCTAACCCCTGTTAGGTGATGTTGCAGGCCCATATCTGTGCAGAGTACACTGTGGTATGGAGAGGCAGCCCATTTATTTGAATAAACCCCCTAATGTACAGCAGCACCCCATAAGTAGTGTGTCACTGTGTATAAACCTCTGGGATGGGCACAGGGGGGTGTTAGGGTCAGGGGTTGTGGGGTTCATCCTTCTCACAAATTTCATGAAGAATCTGTAGGTGTCCTTATAAGAAAGCAAAAAATTCATGAACTGGTGGCAAAACTGGTAAATATAACATTTTTGTGTTATTTTAGAAGGGCACCAGAATACATTTTATTACCCCTGCCTTCCCAATAACACCCATTCCATATGCTGTATTGTTCTGCTTGGCACTAAGGCTTCCTTCAGACACAAAGCTGTGGGTTATAAGACCGCACACTGAAAATATTGAATTGTGCCTGGAAGACAGACTTACCTTGTCAAGGCTTTCCTCATCTTTCAGAGGTCAGGATTTCATTCCATTTCTAGCCCCCTCACCACACTGCCACACTCTCTCTAAAGCAGCTGGATCAGGAATTCTCTAATTCTCCAGGTCCTGACGTAGGAACAAAATAGACGTCTAGCAGAGTTGACCATAGGGGTACAGTTAGGTCCATAAATATCTAGACAGAGACAATTTTTTTTCTAATTTTGGTTCTGTACATTACCACGATTAATTTTAAATGAAACAACTCAGATGCAGTTGAACTGCAGACTTTCATCTTTAATTCAGTGGGTTGAACAAAAAGATTGTATAACAATGTGAGGAACTAAAGCCTTTTTTAACACACTTATTTCATTTCAGGGGCTCAAATGTAGTTGGACAAAAATAAAAAGCTGAAAATAAAATGTTCCATTTCTAATACTTGGTTGAAAACCCTTTGCTGGCAATGACATCCTGTAGTCTTGAACTCATGAACATCACATGCTGGGTTTCCTCCTTTTTAATGATCTGCCAGGCGTTTATTGCAGCGGCTTTCAGGTGCTGTTTGTTTGTGGCCCTTGCTGTCCGAAGTTTAGTCTTCAACAAGTGAAATGCATTTTTACTCTTTCACCAATGTAATGGTCACCAGAAGTTAGAAATATACTAAAAATGTGTAAGGATTGTGGAGAACTGGGTGTACAGCCCTGCTATTTAGGCCAGGTTCTTAAAGAACCAGCATCTGCCCATTCATTCTCTATGGGGCTGTCAGGGGTAGAAGCTACTTGTGTTGTTCCTGTTTCCTTTATTTTCAAAAATATTTTTTAATGATCTGTTGTCTATGAAACCCACACAAAAAAAACAAAAGAGAAGCTAAAGTAGCAATATACCATAGTCCAACAACACATAGGTTGAAAGCCGAAAGTTAAACTCCAGTCTTAACTTCATTGTTATATAGGCTCCTCTCTTGTACTGAATTTACTTACCCTGATTGCATTTCATACTGCACTTCTTACAGTATACATGTGGAGTCCTAGGAGAGAGTATATATACATGTAGTATATGGATTGTGGAAGAGAGTGTGTACCTGAAATATACAGCAAAGTATTCCTGGCTGCTTTGGCTTGCTCTATGCAAAGTTATTATTTAATTGATCTCTTTCATTGAAATATTCAAACAGGCAATACATTGAATGTTAGACTTGAGATGTTTCTTCCTGGTGAGTGAAATTCTTTGCATAATTTTTGTTTGAGATTTTTGGAGAGTGATGTAGTACCCCATTTTTGCCACTAGATGTCACCTTTGTCTTTGTATTAACCCTATATTCATGCTTTGTATTACCTGGGCCTAATGATCTTTGCACACAGGTGTATGCAGGTGGTACCACTATTGTTTGAAATTAGCAAAACTAGTCTTTGTGTTACCAAGTCTCAAGCTGTGGGTTCCTAATGCAACTGGCAAAAGTATTTACATTGGGGATATTTTTTGAATAAGTATAAGCAGTTTACTTAGAAAAGTAAATCAAGAAGGTGTAATGATATTTTCACTTAACATAGTGAATATTTTTTTTTTCTTGCACATAATTGGATGATTGAAGTCAGAATCTTCACCCAGGGTCATTTAGTAAATATCCCCTTGCAAGCTAAATATTCACTTTACTGAACAGCCTATAACTATTTTTGTAAATAAACACCAATTTGTATATAAGAGGATAAATGTGTTTACTTTGAATACCTATTAATATATTTTCACCAGTTCTTTCTTCTGTTTCCCTCACATTTGATTAGATAGTCAGTATAAACACATGTTCACCCTATTTGCCAATGTTCACTTTGCAAATGAACAAACTTTACTGTTTTAGTAAATCAACTCCATTGTTTCACATGAATTGTAATAAATATATGAACATTCTGCTGATTGATCTTTCATGTTCCTAAACTAAGGCTCCAATGAAAGCTTTTGGCTTGGATATATTATCTACAATGAGGAATTTTAATGCAGGATTTTGGAAAAGCATATACAGTACTTATGGTTAACAGTGCTTTCCAGATGGCCTACATTGAATGAGATCTCTGTTGAGCATTTGCCTGGCCATGGACTTTGAAGAGACTTTTTTTTATAATACCCATATTTGAAGTATTTGTTGCTTATGACAACAGCTCCGGAGTTCACATTGGATGTGTTTCCTGTTGGGGATTTGGCAGGCTATGGCAGTCTTACTACATGTCTAGTGCATTGGACACCTGTCAGATACCCATATTGGGCTGTTTTTACCCTTAGGGGTATTATGGAGGAACCTGATTTATTCAAACATCCAATATCAAGGGTCTGGTGTTCCCTTTGTTATTGATGTGTGTGGTGTCATCATAGCAAGCTTAAAAAAAGATCTCAAAGGACCTCGGAAACGGGTGTATACGCCCCTGGATTTAAAACCTACAATGGATTTAAAAAGTTTACCAAAGACTCCAAGAATCTCAAAATTATATGGTGTGTTCTGCTGCAGTTGGTGTCAAAGTTTATTTATGAGATTGAATCTCTATTTATTTAGTGCAGTCTCTTATCAAAGAAATGTCACCTATTAGATCTGCATGGGAGGTGCCAGGAAGAAGCCTTTGCGGTCCAAAAGGATAGTTTCTCCACAGTAACAGTATTCTTGACTCAAAAAAAAATGCATTTCAGGAGGATTACCCCATTTCATTTCCAAAGCATAGTAATAGGAATATTATGATTTGCAGTTGCTTTTCTCAACTATGAATTCTCCATTATATCAAAGTGTATTGATTAAAATGTGAGAATATCTGTCTAAAAGTTGAAAATGAACTGGAAACAAATCTTGTAAACAATGATGTGAAGCATTCAGAAAACCACAATGAAAAGAAATTTAGAAAACTAATTATAAGTTATGTAAATTACCTACAAAAAGGAAATTCTGTTAGGGGCAATGGTAACTCATAGGGCCAAGGACTTCTTTTAACAGTACAACATAATATTTATTGATATTTTAGTTGAATCATTTTTTGAAAAGGAACATTTGCCTTGTGTTTTTTTTCAAAAACACCTTTAGTGAAATGCCAGATGAAAAGAAACATATCTAGGCATAAATGTTCATCAGTACATAAATAAAACAATAAAAGTATTTAAAGAATACAGTAAAGCATTTGAAACCAAAATCTCTGAGGAGATTATTCCGCACATGTGAAGCACGTTGATTGGACATATTAAATATAAAATCCCAGTTGTTGCATTCCATCAATTCTATCATAGGTTCAAGGCAACCTTTAGGATTATCTCCTACCATTGATTTGCATCAACCAGTGGTGTACAGTGGGCGATACAGCCAATTTCCACAGCCTCCGGATAAATAACTTGGCTGTGCTCAATATATGAGATAGAAGAGTTTTTTAGTATTGGTGTGACCTCAGGCCAACAAGGTAGTACAAGTGGACAGCTCCACCATATATGAAGACATGTGCCCTCCTCTGTGTTACATCACTAGCATTTCCCATGGCATTGAGATATAAGTTTATGAAGAGTGTGAGGTACTCTATACCATTGTGTGCATATTTCGAAATTATTTTCCTAAATGTTTACATTTTGCAAACTTGCGTTTCTATTAATGTAGATCTAATAATAATCAGTTTAAATATATTGAAAACATAAATAATTTCCACAAGGTGTTTTTTTTATTTCATATTATAGGATACCCACTATACAAAGTAGCAGATTCCTTAAACTATGTTCAGATGTTTCTGTGTTTTCAAATACTGCTATAACAAGTCTAATGACTAAGTATGATCAGTGTCACCTGGTATTCCCTGAGCTATTACTGCAGTAGGGAACCTGAACTGAACCTGTCAATTAGTAATGAGGGGTGGGGGGGGACATCAAGGTATTGTGATAAGGTATAGCTGAAGTTACTTCCATTAGTTTCCACCTGATGTTTATTTTTTCAGTTGTGGTTGAATTTTCATTGATGTCTTTGGTCGCTGGTGTTTTAGATTAAAACATCAGATTTAGGATTTATTCAGATTAATGATTTTTTTAATTGTATGAGGCTTTAGGTCTGGGTATCAACCCATTTGGATTGGGAATGATGTTTTGAACTTAAAGTCCAGAAGACAGGGAATGATTTAATGTCCTTTGTTTGGATCTGCAGAGCAATATAACCACACTTGTTGTATTAGGTGCTCCTAGACTAAGGAAATAAAAGCAATAAGTAAAGGTATATGGGTAGCTCACTTATGTAACATGATCCAAAAATGAGAATTCAGTAGAGTGGGTCTTTATTGGGTAGCATTAGCTGCCTAAAACCTCTAGAAGACCTAATGGTGTAAAATCCCCTTAGCAGTAATGGGGAATTCCAGTACACCAGCTGTGTTCTTCAAGAGATAGACCATCTAACAACCTGCTGTAGGTTTGTCTGGAAACCTAAAAATAAAACATTGGTGGGGGCATTGGTGATTCCCCTATGGGAAATCAATAATACTAACAAAAAATATACCAACTCCCTGCAGTGTGGGAATATATTCTATGGCAGACCACTCAGTCACCATGCGCAGACAATCATACCACATCTTGATACTTTACAAGCCTGCACACAGCATATTTCAGTCTGCTATATATATATATTTTCCTCTGCTTAATGCAGCCTGCCTAAGATTATTTTGAAGACTTAAAATAACATCTGGATCCCTTGGAGTAACAGAGGGAAAAACTGTGGATTGGGAAAGCCCAATATTTAGGTGCATCTCCTGCATATCAGTGCTAAATAGGAGTAGCTACTTTACTACAATTATGCTATTTTATGTCCACACTGACCTATGATATTATAATGGTAGCCCATCAGCATCCATATTTGTCACAAAAGGGACAATGCTGAATATAATTAGGACAATGAAAAAAAAAAACAATGGAAAAGTACAACATGCAAAAACAATATGTTCTTTATATTCTTTTCAGTTCTTTTAATAAGCAGATTTTATTTATTTACCATTTCATAAAATACCAGAAGAACCTCATCAAGCAATGCAGCCGACATGAAATCCAACGTGCACGAGGATTAAAATTGCAAAAGATGTCCACTGACAATAATGGAGGCTGGATATTGAATTTTGCTGAAGCTGCCACATTCACTATTATTTCACTAACCATGAAATCAAAACAACAAATTGCTTTACAGTATGTATGTGTATGTAAATACAGTATATATAATGTGTGTGTGTGTGTGTGTAATTGAGGATAAGAGGCAGAGATTGTGCACATAGCAAAGTGAATGCTTACAGGTCAATATACAAATCTCAGTCTCCGTTCTAAAAGCTCATACTCACCTTTCCTCTCTTTTGCACTGCTCTGTTCAGCTGTCAGGAGCAAAGTAAAATACCTGGCATCTGAAAATATTACAAGATTAGGAACACTGAAGATTCAAAGAAAATCGCTGTACATTTTTTACATTTGTAATGTACTGCTGGTATGTAGGGTAGAGTAGTAACAGCTGTCAAAAGCAAGGCTTCCCATGCAGCATTTGATATTTTAGTAAAAATTGGTGTGAAATATAGTAGAAAGGTAAAATATGGGTTATACAGAAAGGTAGGTAGGAAAGCTAAGCATTAGAATATGAGGGGATAAATGTTCTGTACAGTTCTGTATAAATTCAAACAGTATCCCTAAATTGTCTTGGAATGGTACCAAGTCGTGTGGCATCTTCAGCACAGATTAGGTACAAATGGGACCATTTTGGAAACTTTGAAGTCTTTTACCATATAAAGGTGACTTTATAGCCTATGTTCAGGTACTCCTTTCTTATGAATGACTTATATACCAAGAGATTGATATTATCTCAAAGGGCCTAATTTAATAAAGCTCTCCAAGGCTGGAGAAGTTAATTATTCATCAGTGAAGCTGGGTGATCCAGCAAACCTGAAATGAATCTGGTCTTGGATTCAAAACATTTGCTAGCAAATTACTTTGAATAAATCCATTCCAGGTTTGCTGGATCACCCAGCTCCACTGATGAAAGCGTATCTTCTCCAGCCTTGGAAAGCTTCATTAGATCAAACCCAATGTGTCAAAGTGAAAAAGATTTCAAGATCTTAATATAGTTTTTGGGGGTTCAGTAAAGAGTAAGTTATTGAGAGGATATGGCTGAGGATACCTGGGTCAGAAAGCATGAGTGGAGGGATTTGAAGGAGTTAGGTAATTGAAAAAAGGGTTGGTTGGCTGGAGCACCAAAGGTTCAAATGGAGGGATCCGGGAGTTCCAGATGCCTATTTCACCAGCAGCACTGTCTGATTGGGTTGGCAAAATTTTTTGATTGCCAGTGCCTCTCTTTGAGGGTTATCCACTGTATTGTGTTTTGTTTTATTATTTACTACAATGTGTGTGTGTTAATATACAGGTTTAAATAAATTACTAAAACATCCACCAAAAAAAAGGTCATTGTAAAACTGAGGACAGAAGAAATTACCTCCATGACAAAATACTGCAATGGTAATATTGTATTAAAATCTTATTCCTTACCTGGAAACAGGTCTTCTCCTTCCTACATCAAGGCTATTGTATGTTTTGTTGTATGCTTTGTTGCTGGTTTTATTGTAATGAAAACAGGAACTGAACGGAATTACTATGTATAGTAAATAAAAAAGGAAGACGTTTGTTTATGTTTCTATTTCCTATAAAATTAACTTTTTACAGGCAGGCATTTAATTTACACAACAATATAGTCCCTGCTTTAGTGCAGCTTGGAGTCCAGTGTCCTTGCCATAGGGATATGATATCAACATGAAGAAACTGCAACCCAGCATATCTTTAATATGAAGCTACAGTATGAAACACCAACATTGCATTACTTTTTTATTTTCTTACTTTTCAAACTATAAAGCATCCCAAAGTCATATGTGATTTTATCATATATTTATAATCAATCATTTGTGTCTGTTCCATCCCACATTTCTAAGTAATAAACAAACTGATATGTAGTTTGTGAGTTGTTAACTTGTGTGTTTTGTGTGTTTGCTATTGTTTTACTTATGTTCAAACAGGCAGTGTGTTGTACAGCCCCCGGAAATTAGAACAGACAAGATAAGGTTACACTGTGTTTCTTGAGCTTTCTAGTGACTGTGTCCAGGTGCTGGGAAGGAATGGGCATCATTGCTTATATTGACGACAAAAGTGCTTGGATCTCCTAGCACTAACCAGGAAACACATCAATCAATTTGGCAACAATGGCTGTAGAACCTGTCTGAAGAGCTGCATTCCCAGGTACAAGTCTACCTTGGCTCACTGATCAACCAGCTCCACCTGCTGGACCATTAACCCATCATCACCGTCATTGGAATCACCTGGATGTACAAAAACATTACCACTAATGGCATTAAACTGTACACAGCCTTTTTTTTTAGTTTGGGATAGAATGAGGAAAGGTAAGCAACCTATTAGGTTTTACTGATCCCATTATTAAAGAGGATTCCTTTTCCTTTCAGTTCTGGAGAAAATATTTGACCAGAAAGGAAGGAAAAAATTGCAACAAGGAAAGAGACAACAAATAAAAATGTTTGTTCTAGCATACTCCTCTTTTAAAAAAAAAACATCTTGCCTTTTATTTGTGCTACTGTTGGAGAGACTTTCCCTCACTTTCTTTTTTGGTACTTTTTACAAAACAGAAAGTTAAACAATCATTCTAACAGATATATATATATATATATTTATAAATTATTATGCATTATCATGTAATGGAGTGTGCGATAAAATGGAACCTTATCCTTAAGGTGAGGCTATCCCCACAATGCAAGGTTTAAAAGCTTGTTTTCTTTTTACCCTATTATTTACCTTGTCCATTGCTTTGTACAGACTTCCTCTTTATATACAACAAATCCCCTAAAGCCATTTCCTTTCTGTGCTCCAACAGTTTTAGGCACTCTGATATCATAAAGTCCTACATTATACCAGAAAGCCAGTGCAAGTGTTATAACACCAGAGACTCCTCTATGGACAGCCGGGTCTGTTAATCATTCATAGAGGGGATACTTTGACATGATATTTACAGTTAGTTACATATAATAGACATTATATTGCGCATGCTTTCCATTTACAAATATAACGTTTAGCAGAGTAGTCTTTCAACAATAATTTTATTTGTATCTTTCAAAAGTGCTGAGAGCTGCAAAGCAAGCTAATGCTGGAAGATAAGTAGTGTGTCATAACATGCTATCCCTTTTGGGAAAATTCACAATAATATTGCTCTCCAATCAATTAAATACCATGGCACACTTTGCTTTATTCACTTTTTTAATCCACATAAATATGTCCCTATCATGGACAGCCAGCTGGGTTGTTGGGCCCACATGTCTTAGTTTTACAGTCCTCCCATTATTGTACAGAAAAATTTCGATTCTTCATTTTTGAATTGTAAGTTGTCATCATAGTCCATTGAAGGAACTTTTGTAGTAGCGTTTCTATTCTCTTGGAACACATAGACATAGTTATTTTAATGTTCTATCATTGTAACTGACCAGACAACTAACCAATCCAAGAACACTAGAGATGAGTTTTGTGTTAGATCCTGTGGTGGGTTCAGTTTGAACTTCCACTTTTTAATGTTCACTATTTTTATTAAACCTCAATATTCCGACAAGCCTATAAGGAAAATTTGTATGCAATTAAACCTTAAAGGATTTTCTCCCCTGGGAGAATGTTCTTCTAAGTAAATATTCTTTAGCATTAAGAATTAAATTTTCCCATGATATTACATTCACCCTACATTGTTGTTCTTGTAACAATTTTTGTAGGGTGTGTATTTGGAGTATAACCTTTATTAAGCAATTGATCTTACAATATGTTTCAGCTAGTACTGCTTATACTATAGAACATTCATGCAGAACATTCAAAAAAAACTAATGCCAAACCCTTCATAAATCTATGCCAGGTTTGTTTACCCATTGTATTTCTACACTTTTCCTAAATATGCTGCAACATCAGAAGCAATCAAACAGCTTACTACTGTGAATATAAAGTGTGCTTGGCTGCTACATTGAACTATAAATACTTGCTCTTTCTACCATTCAAGCCTTTAAAACTTTGGCCAGTATTGTACCACCAGCACAAACCTATCATTGTCTGAACACCACTGATGAGATGTTACAGGTAAAGTTATGATGCCTTGCCAAAAGCATGCAAACCATTTGGGTGGTTTCTCTTTTACAAAAACCAAATAAACATTTCATCCAAATATATGACACATAACAATTTGAGATGAAATGGAAGTCCTCTACATGTTCCACTAGCTCAAGCACTAAAACAATATGTGCAATAGAATACATTTTAGCGCTTGTTTCTATGCTAATCAACCAAAACACCAAGTATTTTAACATTGAGCTAAAGGAATAAAGTTAGACATTTTGCAGGTCTTTATTACTTCTTCTTCTATTCCCAGCTGTTTATATAACATGAGCATGAAGCTCAACTTTATGTTGAGAACGGCTTGTTATTTGTCCCTAATAATGGATGGAGTTTATTAAGTGTAGGGGCAAAGACTGGACACTGTTCTGTAGCTGATAAAAGAGGTGGCCTTTTATAGGTCATCTTATGATTTAAACAAAGTGATCATGCATTGTCTTGAATGAGTACAATGCTATTTAATGGTGGATCTAGAAAATAAAACTGTGGTCCCTTTAGTACCAGCATTAGATACTGTTTGTACAG
The DNA here is from genome assembly GCF_032062135.1 of Pyxicephalus adspersus. Taxonomy (NCBI): domain Eukaryota; kingdom Metazoa; phylum Chordata; class Amphibia; order Anura; family Pyxicephalidae; genus Pyxicephalus; species Pyxicephalus adspersus. The sequence goes on along the minus strand of NC_092862.1, from coordinate 61,163,831 downwards.
ACATAACTGCTTTCTGTAAAATCCACTTACAACTGCAGTATTTTCTGCACAATGGTAGCAATTCTTCAGGTACATAACAAATGACAAAGTAAGCACTCTAGTTTATACTTTCAGCTTTACGTCTGTGCACTTAGAAACTTCACCCTCATCCCTTCTGTTATATTTATTTCCTCCGTTTGGCTGCATGTATTATCTACAGTATGTGCTTTGTATACTGTGAGTGCTCTGTCTACCCTTACAAATATGAGTATGAGCCTAAATTGTGCACCTTTTCTAAATTCTAAGGTTACAATGCCTAAATGATGATGATGATGATATTGTTAATATTAATAATCATCTCAATAATAGAATATTTTATATCCATGTACTTGCAGACTTGTGTAATGCTCCTTATAAATTCATAAATTATAAAAAAAAATAATTACTTATCAACAAAAGCTTTACAAAACTAAAGGAATTCAATCTAGGACCAAATACGGGATAGTCTTTGAACTGGTCTCTAATCACAAGAAAATGTTGCCTAACATAAATATGTTTTTTATATGTAGAGTTTTGCAGGTATTGTTCTACCAAGTTCACAAAATCAGACCAGGGGTCTGATATTTTTTCATCTATTGCTGGGGGCTTTTGCTAGTTTCAAAGATCCTGGATTAATAGCTAGCTTTATTGCTGGAAATGTATATTATACATAATGCTAGGTTATCAATATTGTCCAGTGCTTTTTTACATTTACTATACCCACTACTCTTTGACTTGTAGTGACTTTATGCAATAGATAATGACAGGGATGGAATGGAATGGGGGGAAAAATGGGAGTACCAACAAGGTAGTAGAAGTGTGATCAGAATTTACTTAAAAACATTCACTACAAATCCTGGGCATTACAAACAAATTGGTTCTAGCAAACTTTGACCGGGTTAAAAATGTTCTCCTTAAGCTAAATATTAGTTGATGATGTGTGTCTGATCCAGTGTCAAACCATCCACTGGAACATTTGCACACTGTCTGTGAATATTAAGTTTAGAGGACTGATTAAACTGTAAAATTGTCTACAATTTTCTATTTCTTCATCTTTTAAGTCTGAAAAGCAAAGACATTTTGGTCTATCTTGATCATACAAACATTTCACTGGGTTTACAATCCTTCCTCACTATACTGAGAAATCTAAAGAAAGAAGACACACACTTTAATGGCATTCCTCATTCCTTTTTAGTAAGAGCAGATAAAGAAGGTCACATTGTCACATTTCAGAAGATCATTTATTATAATTGATCCTCACAACTAAAATAGTACAACATTTCCCATTCTACTTCCGCCTCTATACTGTACATATGCCACTCAGAAATCCCAGGTATGTATTGCATACGTCAGAAATTGTAAAATATATGGCTGTAGTTTACACATTTCTTTGGATTTTATAGATACCAACTGTCATTCTTATCTGAATGTTTTAACTCTGTGAAATAAGCATGGTATAATGAATTGTTTTTGTTTTATTGTTTCAGCCGTGATAACCAGCTTTTAGTAAGGTCTCTTAGGCCCAAAATTTATCTTGCCTAATCCTGTGTTCCTAATACAAAGTTTAATGGATCCCTGTAGAAAATTCTTGACAGCTTTCTTCCTTTTTATTTATCAGTTTCCAAAATGAGGCATTGCCTCCTATAATGATAAATGCATCTGTTGAAGTAAATATTATTAATTATTTACAATTATCATTTTTGGAAGGTTTTGGGGATTGGTTCATTTACAATGAATATAATCTAGCAAATAGGGCTATCTGATCTTTAAGGCAGCACCATCAAATACCCCAAACTTATATATAATCCATGATCCTTGTAACCAAAATGATTCATGTGGTTTTATGGTCAGGGATTTCAGATCTTACCTCTATCTTATGTGCACAGTGAAATTTTGATGACTCTTGCCATTTACTTTCACTGAAAAATAGTTCTCAGGCAGCAGAGGTATTCTGACATGTTGCTTTTTTCTGCTATTCATCATTCAAAAGTAGTCATCTGTAATTACCCATGTACACAAGAAAAATCAATCCTAAAAAAACAGTTACAGTGACTAATCAACCGACCGAATAGCAGGGAGCACAGCCAGCTGCAAGACTTGTTTTTCTCAGTTAAGGGAAACTATAGGAGACCTTCTGATGATTTGATTGTTTAACTGATATTTATTTTATATGGACTTTATATTTAAAAAGTCCATTAGCCAATATGAGGTATCACCTTTAGTTTCTTTATGCTTCTAATTTTTCTAACATCAAATTGGTAGATTTTGTTATGTGGTCCACTGAAATTTTTTAGACTAACAAAGTTCCAAGACTAAAAAATATTTTTCAAAGTTCACAGAGACCTGATTTACAAAAGGAAAAGAACAATGGAACAATGAATATCACAAAGGAACATCATCCCTAAACCCAATCATACACTGATGTTCTATGTGAACAGTTTGCCCTCCTTTGTGTTCTAAAAGTCTAAATATTCTTTTTTTTAAGCACAATGGAATGCACAGGGAAACATTTTAGTTGAAGATGAGAAACTGGGCATATTTAGTGTGATATTACCAGTGTCACTTTTTTACTGTAGTGTTTTGATATTAGTATGCACTTTATGAGAGTCCAAAACATTTAAGGAATTCTTATTTTTATTTGTTTACCACAACCCGCTAATGGGCATATTTTGGATGCTATTGTCTGTGAAGGTTCTCATTTATCCAGGTCATTTTAAATCTAGTAATTAGTCACATTTAACTGGACTAATTTTTGTAACGTTGAAGAAGTTTCACAGCTTTCCAAGGCAGCTTTTTGGATGCCAATGTGTGCATACTCTAAAGCAAGACACGCTTCTTTATTTACCCGAGCTACATTGTGGCTTGCACAGTGTTTTTTTCTTGCTGTAACTAACTTTTTCATTGCCCACCAAGCTATGTAGTTGGCTTCCACCAAATCAATTTTGATCATTTTGAATATTTGAGCATAAAAAAGCTATTCCTTGAGCATTACAGCACTTGGTAGTGCAAATGAAAGCAAACCATCATCATGGGTGGGTGTCAAAAAATCTCAGGGATAAAATAGGAGAAGGATAAAAAAAATGTAAAGGCTGTTTGTAAGGCCCTGGTCAGCACGAGTATTCCCCAGACACCAGTCCCCCAATCTAAGCTGCAGTCTTCACCTTTAGTAAGCCCCCACTCAGCCTCGGGAGACTGGTTGCGTCTCCCAGCACTCGGTTGTCCCCAGGACTTGATGGTTTCTGGAGATGGGCTAGCAGCAGACCAAAAGCCCACATATAGAAATACCAAGATTCCAACTGACATGTCCAGAATAACTTATAATCCATTCACCAGATAAGTACACAGGAGCAAAAACAAGTAGGGTCGGGGTCACAGGCAATAGGTCGGTCCAGGCAGCATAAACTCGCATGGTCAGAAACAGACAAAGTCAGCAACTGTGAATCACACAAAACACACTCCTGCACAGAAAAGCCCAGCTAAACGCTACAACAGGTACTGGTGCGGAGAGGCTTTAAGGTCCCAGCAGCCAATAGCAGTGCAGGATAGAGTCAGGAGCTGATCAGCCTCTGGAATCCCCTTCAGCTGTGCACAGTCTAACAATGGATGCTGGCGATGCCATACATCAGGCTGCACGGCTAAAGGGAAGCAGAGGCTGCTGGTATTTCTCGTTACTCTGCTGCTGCAAGTGACAGGAATTTACTGTAAAAAGTGGTGATTGTATGCATGTGACAAGAATACCAAAGTCCTTCACAAAGAAGCCCAGAATGGGATGGGTAAGTTGCAAGAATAAAGCTACTCCTCAAAAAAGGTGACAAGTATCAATCTAGTGTTGCCAAAAAGCACCTTGAAAATTCTGAGACTATGCAAAAAATGCTGCTATGGTGAGAACTTTTTGAACTCTACATCAAAGAGTACATCTGACAGGAAGCCAATATAGCTCACCAGCACCACCAAGACCACAATATCTGCAGAACAACTTGTAGATCCTGCTGTGGGGGTGTGTGGGCAGATTTTAGGATAGAAGGAAAAATGGATGGAGCAAAAAATCATCAAATGAGGACATAATTTTGAGGAAAATCTGCTGTCCTCGGGTAAAAAGTATTTAATGGGAACCATCCAACATAATAATGACCTGAAGCATACAGCAAAATTGACCACACATGAAGGCAGAAAAAGTGAATGTTTGTCTGTGGCTTAGACAGAGCCCAGACTTTTCCCGATTAAAAATCTTCGAAATGACATGAAGATCATAGTCAACCAATGGACCATTTTTGCTTGAACGGTTCTGTAAAAAACGTGGGCAAACATTGCACATTCTAGCTGTGTAAAGTTGGTTGAGAAGAAAAAAAAAGCAAAAGGTGGTTCTAAAAAAAAAGGACACCCTTTATTACCCATCTCAGCAAGATTTATATATATATATATATATATATATATATATATATATATACAGGCTGTGATGTCTATGCCTATTAATAATGTTCAGATTTGACGTTCTGTAAATTATGTCTGTATCTGTTAAGTTATTATCTAGTAAAGGAAAAGTTACTCACAAATTGTTCTTCTAGTGAAAAAATGAAAGGGCAAAGATGTCATGTGATTAGTCTACAGAAAACAGTTGTGGTTATACAGTACAGTATGACTTTGTGAAATTAACTTCCACATTCAAAACCAGTCTCTCTGAATTTTGTATAATTTATGGGAACATTTTTAAAGTTTAAGCATAGCTGCATTAAAGAAATACAGCTTAAAAGAAACAATGAATGTTTTGTAAGGCTTGGGCAGCTATCACAGCCTAACAGAACTCAATAAGTACAAACAATAAAAATAATAATGTTAACGCAAAGAATACCATTGATTTGTGTTTTTGTTCCTTCACTCCTGAAATGTACTCATCCTTGCAAGACAGCATAACCTGGTGAATGACACTACTTTCTCCAATTTTACCAATAAGGGCAATAGAAGGGAATGGCATCCTCTCTCCACTAGCAGTCTGCTTTGCATAAAAGCAGTGGGAGACTAATTAGTTAACTTCATCATGTTTATTGGCGGCATATTTGCAATCAGCCCACCTAATTAATTACCAGTGCTCCCTGTCCTTTTACCAGTATGATTGCTGCTGTATGGTAGGTTGCAACAGGTTGATACCAAGAAAAATGCAGGTACTAATACTGGTTGTTTTAAAAAATATAAGTAGTTAATGTTTAATACATGCATAATAGGTGTCATTTGTTCAACAAAGACATGATAATGTACAACTAAGGCAGGATTTAGGATTTATTCTTCCTGCCACCCTCTTACCCCAGGCTTAATGTTGCATTAACAAGATCAAATGTCATAAGGCACCCAGACTGGAAAACTGGAAGAGGCAGTTTTCCTATTCAGGACTGATAACTAAAACAAAACTGCCTTGTCCACAGTTTAGTTTTAGGGGAGTATACTAAAAGTTGCATAGTGTTTTTAATGAAAGTATGAAAACTTTCATTAAAAACACTAATGTCTTACTGACAGCCAGCAAGACAAATGGGTTCCTGTGCAACTTTGGCTATGGCCTATGTTGGTTCTACAGAAATCCAGCCCTATGCACAATGTTATAAGTGTTGCTTGTTAATAAAGAATATAGACTTCATTCAGAATAAAGACCTCACTTTTCTTTGTTAATTGTCACGCTTGCCCACTCCTATTTTGCAAAGAATTCTTTGGTGGTCCGTGGTTCTGGCCAGTACACCCCCCTCCATGGGGTCAGGAAAAGGACCTCGCTGGGGGGCGCATCGGCCAGAGCAGCGGACCATTTATCCCGTATAGAATTGCAGGCTCAGGGCGGTGGTTCAGACCTGCGATGGGAGAGTGGGCGGGTTCTGGTATCATGACGTCATTCTGGGAGAAGTTTCTTCCCTTTGAGTGACACATTAGCCGGGGTGAAGTGGGGCGGGCACGTTTACATAACAATGATGCGCATGGGCACTTGCCATGGATAGTACCGTGCGCCCTCTTTTTTATGACTGCACCCCTGTTTATAGATTAGTGAAGTTCAGATGACATTTTAGGTATGATTGAAGAATTTTCGGTATGTACTGTAAAGGGGGCATGTCAACAGTTACTATTGGTGAGAAGGTTTTCTCTACTGTCCACCAAGAAAAGATGCAGTGTTCATTGTTTCTTTATCATCATTATTAATATTGATAAAGATTATTTATATAGTGCCAACATATTACACAGCGCTGTACATTTATTGTCCATTATTTGCATCAAAATGATCTCTAAACTTACCAGTTGAATGCAAACTGTCAGTACACCGCCCATAATTCCATGTTGACAAAACCATTATGTAATATAGTATCTGCTAAGATTTACCAATTCTAAAACTCCAACTGCTTACAAACAATATGTCATTCCACTTGATAAAATTAATCAATGTGTTCAATAGGAACGTTAACCACTAGCATATTACCCACTAGCACTAGCATGTTAAAGCACTACAAACAAAAATAGTTTGATAAGTCCCATAAACATATAACATATTTTAACCAAACAAAATGTTCTTACCTGACTGATTACAGTTATTTTTATTGAACTCTCAAAATAATTCAAAAATTTGGAAATAAATTTATGTTAATAAAGATTTGTAGAACAAAGTAAATTTAGACTAGCATTTTACAGCTGTTTAACCACTCAAACCTACATGTAAAATATTGGTTAACATAACAGAATGGGTCCATTTTTTACATTTTTTATTTACCAGGCTGTAGGTGGTGGCACTGGTAGCTGTGCTGTTCTATTTTTATTTATTTTATTTTTTTATTCTATATAATGAAATATCCTGAGTAGTACCTCTGTAGACTTGAAATGATGCCACTTGCAAATACCTAGCAGTGACAGCCTGTTACCACTCTTGGGCATATAGTGTGTGACTGTTGGCAACTGGGAGGCTATAATTGCATTAAAATATTACTAGCCTAAATTTTGCTTCTGCCAATTCTATGCTGTGTTTGAATGTAACCAAAACCATGTGAACATAAAATAATAAATGTCTGGTTTCTGAATGTAAAGGTATTTCAAGAATGGTACTTATATTTCCCTATGGAAAAAAAAGGAATTCCCTCTCCGAATCCTAACATGAGTTATTTCCCTGGAATGGCCAGGGGAAACCCAGTGATACAAATATCTTCTTTTCTTTGAGTACAGAGCAAAGCAGACATAACTGTAGAACAAAATTCTTCAATAGTAGAACAAGGTAATGGTTATGTTCTATTATCTCTTTTTGGTTACTAACATAAACTTGTCCCAGTTGCAACATTAACCCTTACCCCTAGTTCTGGTGACAGCTGGATTTCCCTTTTAATTTCGGTGGAAATTGACGCCAAGCCAAATGAGTAAATCCATCAAGCTGGTACACAAAACACAGGGGTTCAACCCTAAGCCATTCTGTGAAAAACAAAATAAGACTAGCCTTTACATACATGTTTGTTTCATTGCAACATTTTTAATATGTTATTTTAAAAAGTAATTTTAAATATTTCGTAAATCTCCAGTGCTCATTAACAAAAAAAAGGCAATTATATTCCCTTCAGGCCTTGTTCATGTACCACTTGTTATAGGGTCACAACACCCTATTTCCCAATTGTCCCCCTGTCATCCCTTTTACATTTACTTCTGATGGAGACCACAAATAAACATTTTAAAAGACATTAGGCAGACATATGTCTCTGTTGTAACAATGAGAAAACTCTCTCAGAAATGCCACGCAGACATCCTTAAAATTCAATGTTTTTGCCTTTTAAGTTGGACTTCTGGAGAGCAGCACAGCTTTCACATTTTTTGAGATCCCAACCTCGGTCACTAGATTTCAAACTTGCTGTTTTTAAACGATTGTGTACAGAGAGGTAGGAATACGTCACGTATTGTCTCAACTCTACTCCATACTAAATGGCCCCCCAGAAAACTTTATACCAACATTTTTAAAATCATGGGACAGAGACCCCTAAATATACAAGTTACTCCCTCACAGAGGAATCGGGTGATCTCATTTACTCACAAAGGATTAATAAATAGCAATATGCAAGAAGTGGGATATAAAATTTCGACTAGGTGGTACAGAGTGCCAGAAAAGCTACATATTATGTTCCCTTCTAAATCTGATAGATGCTGGAGATGTGGCGTACATAAGGGAGATGTATTACACATATTCTGGACGTGTTCTGTGTTGAGGACTTTCTGGAAAGTCTGAGAAATCTGTCAAAAAGTGACAATTAGGTATATACCGAATGACCCAGAATTTTTCTTATGACATCCTAATAATTGGCTCCAACAATTGTACAACAAATCTTTAGTGAAATACCTGGTGATGGCCCCAGAATGTGGAAGAAAACTGAACCTCCCACACTAGCTATATGGGTACATGAAGTGCAAGACTGCATGGATTTATGATAGAACAGAGTGGTATTTAGACACATGGGCTCCCTGGATCTCCTTCCAGGAAAATGGTAGACTATAAGAATTTAATTGATTACCAAGCAGTGTAATAATTCAAGTTTTACAGTAGTACTTTGATAGGTACATTGATTTTTGGGGTGATTTATAATACTAGAATTCTCCAGATACCTATTCTCTTTATTTTCCCATATAAGAAAAGTATATTGTTACCTGTTTTTATTATGTTTTGTATCCGGTTTTGTTTATTGGTATTGTTGTAAAATACATAAAAATAAAGTATTATAAAAAAAAACTCAAGAAGTGTCTGTAAGGAGATTGCAGAAGAACCCCAACCCTGAGATACAACAAAGAATAGCAGAAAATGAAAATCAGCATTTTTAAAAGCAAGAACTGTTTGTAATATACAGAATGTCATTCATATAGGGGTTTACATCTGCAGACATCAGGTGCAAAACCTGACTTTTGATGTGGCAGCTATCTGGCACCCATCTCCTGTTTTTGTCATCTGTGTATAAAATCTGTATACACTTGTCACCTGGTTGTTTTCCTTTTGCCCCTGAATGAATAGGATTGTGTGATGTGCCTGCTTCCTTGTCTTCCCCTTGTATTGTTAGATTTGTGTAGAAGGAGGGGTCAGTCTCGGATCAGTACAAGAGAGACTTGCACAACTGACAACAGGTAATGATCAGACCTGCCTCTCTCATCTAAATAAAGCAAGAGGAGGAGAGACAAGGGTTGTCCAGTCTACCTGTACATGACACTTGCAAGGGACACTGTGCTCATCAGACACTGGCAGCTAGCACACAGGTATGTCACCATTCACCACTAATCTCAGATCTATCTATATATTATATATCTATTATACTATCTATTATATATAAATTATTCTCACACTCTGATCGTGCATTTATTAATTGTGTGCTGATGGCTAATGCATCACCTGCTACCTACACTCTTGAATATATACAGAAATTAGATTTATGCAACATGTTAAGCTTGAGTTAGTTGCTTAGATTGTGGCAGTCACAGACTGATAGAACCTTTGATTTCTTCTTACAGTATACTTCAGCCTGAAGCTCATGACTATGTCTAAAGTGTCTGGGGACATGTACGATGATTCTGACTGCATCTGTTCCTATGGGATGAAACTCACCTGGGACATCAATGACCCCAAACTCCCACAGGTGGGTACAAATGTATCAGTGCTGCCATGTACTAAAATAACACAAGTGAGCTGGAATGACTACCTGAGAAAGTTCAAAGAGTTGAAAGAGTCAGCTTCTATAAACTTAGTCCTTTTAGGCTAAACCGAGCCTAGCAAATACTTTCACACTGCATGCACCTTCTATATATCACCTGTACAGATACATCAGATCGATTGGATGTCTGGGCATTTTACATGGGGATAACTTTGGCAATGCAACTTAAAATTAATATAACTACACAAAGTGGAGTGTTTATATATAAATATATATATATATATATATATATATATATATATATATATATTATTTTCACTTTGGGAAGTTAATGCCCACATAGATTTCAGCATGTATTTGGATGATTGCAATGAACAAAGTTACAGCAGTCACATTTGCAAAGAAAAAATTGGCTTCATAAAAGTGAGCTTTTTCCTTAGTAGAGGAAATGAAATGAAAAAAGATAGTGCATCTAAAGTGAACATACACTAAGGAATAATATATATATATATATATATATATATATATATATATGGCACAGAATAGTACAAATTGTGGACATGTTAAAACAATTTAATACAGAAATGTAGAAAAGGTAGAACCATTGGTTGCTCTCTAGTATTATTAGATTGTAAAATGTAATCTAGTATTATTAGAATAAAATGTGTAGTGTAATTATATAAAATGCACTTATCTGGGACCAGGTATCAATGTATTAAAATACCCCACAACAAGCTTTGTGATCCTCCCATTCATTATTGTTTTTGCTGAATCAGCCGGCTTATTTATTAAAACTTTTGCATGAAAAAGTAACATACTAACAATACACGTTCCTGGTAATAAAAACTTTGTAACAAACTGCTGTCCACATACATACTTTATTTTAAAAAATGCATATACTTGTTAATTGTTCCAAAGGTTTTTTGGTCAGTTTAATAATGTGAAAATCACATAATTGAAAATAATACTGGGGTAAAGGTTATTTATTTTATAATATTTTTTTCTGTTTATACTCGACTCTTATACACTTAGTAATAATTTAAGTGTGTGATTTATACGATGAAATTGTTAGCTAAATAATATAATAATAATAATATTAATATATGAAACGATCAGAACTAATACAGCAATGCCATAAGTTTGGTAGCTTTCCTAGGAACCTAATAATATCCACTGAATTAGAGGAAACATGGAGCAGATAAGCAGATCGGACAGGGATGACAATGAATGATGGAGAACACAGCAGAGCCCCTGGCAATGGCACACAGATCCGACAATTCTCTATGGGATCACTTAGTCTGCCACAAATACAACTCATATGTTGTGGTTATCCGTAAGGATGATTGTGTTTATATTCCTATATTATTTCCTCTTACAATGCTCACCTATAATTATGGTGCTTCGACTTGCTAATATCTCTAAGGAGCTTATTTGCTAAAAGTGCAAAGACTGCTTATTTTAATAACGTATGAGATTACAATGCCTCTATGAGAAAAGTTATAGACTGATTAATTCACTAAAAAAAGCAATTAATAAAATACATAATTATGTGCTAACCAAACTATATATTTTTAATGTATCACTTGATTGGGTTTTTAACATAAACACGTGTTCACCTAATTACCTAGCATTCATTTTTAGCATTCAACAGGCTAAACTCCATACAATAGTAGGAATTAATTTTCCAAATAGGTAGGGAATAGATTCTGCAAAAAAACACATTCATTAAACTTCGAGGTAGCTTGTGCTTATTTAGTTCTTCAAGTGCAATGGTAGGTAGCTGTTATATCCCTACAGATTTAAATATTAACTAATAATAATAGAAAATAATGGACTGTTATTACTGACAATACTAGACTACTAATCTACTAAATCCCTGACACAAATACCTAAACAGACTTAAAAAGTCAGGAAAAAGTCAATAAGATTATTCTATATGGATAGGAATTAAGGTAAAAACAATCCAAATTACAGCCAGGTGATCAGTGTTTAGGAAGGAAATGTCAGCAGTTGTGTTTCCTGACAAATTTGCTTATTCAGTTGTAGTAAAAATCGAAAATGATATTCATCTACAAAATGTGTGCAATTTATTTTATACAGAGGAATTCATTTATATATAATATTAATAATAATACATAATAAGTGATTATGTGACAATATTTGCAATGCGTATTGCTTAGCAGGAGGATTGTGACAGCCAGTGACAAGTAGCAGTGTTCACACACTGTCAGTACTAGAGCCGACAATCATTATTATCGCTGATTGCTGGCAAGAAAAGACCTCACGTTTCTGCCTCTCATTTGTACTGATCTTGGTCCATTCATTCGCAATGTGACCCGTTAATTTAGTACATCTGCCCCCAAATAATGAAATTTACCATACAATACCTGTTCTTAGTGATGACCCGACAATGACAGTGACTTGTCACAGTGGAACATTCCTCACATCCATCTCTCAGCTCCCAAACCTGTTATTTTTACACTGGTTATGCAGCCCAGATTTCATAAACACATTTCGTTTCGGTTCAATTAAAGGGAACTATTTAGAAGTAAAAAAGTATTATCAAAATGTCAGGACTGAAGTTGGTTTTATGTTGAATTAAACTATGTCATTCATAATATATTCATGATATATTATATATTAATGCATATATTATATCATAACTATGTCATTCATTTATATATATATATATATATATATATATATATATATATATATATATATATATATATATATATATATATATATATATATATATATCGTTTTTTTATTATGCACAAATTTGTAATGGTACAAATGGTAGAAGAAAACGAAAAAAGAAATAAAACAGTAGTAGTCTGTATAAGAAGACAAACGTGCAAAGCTGTACAAAGTATAGATATTGTACTGTGCATTGTGTTGGCATATTGGTGCCTTTTATACTTTTATTCCAAATATATATATTTATGTTTAATATTACTAGTCCTATAAATATAAATAATAATAATAATAACTATACAGACATCAAACTACTATTAATAACAAGTGTGACTTTACAGGTTTGATAGTAGTTACCTGCAGCCCTAACCTCATGTACAAGGTGTAGTTATAAAAATAATATTTAAATAATATTTGTTTTAAATATTGGATGAATATTAACCTGCAACGCTAGCTTGTCGTACAAATTCTGGACACATGGAGCTTATAATACTAAACGGGGTATAATTATTACAGGAGGATTAGAGCCCATTCACTTACCACTTAACCTTTAACTGTTCCTATTTAAGACATATTAAACACAAAAGGAAAAGAAAAGTGATACGATCATGCTAAAAGGTGTAGTATTGCATTGTAACTAATCCTAAATGATTGCTTTTCCACTTTGGAGGAATTTACAAAGATCTAACTTGCTAAGACTCATACCAATTTTTATTTTTTAATTTTGATCTTGAATCTTTTTTTTATTTAATAAATGCCAGTTTGTAGTATTTAGATTAGACAAGTAATTGTTTTAGCGCAGAGGAATCCTTTACACAATCTGTAGCAGTGTAGTAGCTGCACCTTAATCCGATGTGTACACAGAAGTATTAGCAAACATCTTAATGGTAGATTACAATAGACAATGTGTCATCACTTACTGGAGTGTGAGACCAGAACAAACACCAACACACTCCTCTAATACACTGCAATGTAATCACACTCTTC
>NC_092862.1:61036292-61150109 GCF_032062135.1 Pyxicephalus adspersus | reverse complement strand
ACTGCAATGTAATCACACTCCTCTAATACACTGCAATGTAATCACACTCTTCTAATACACTGCAATGTAATCACACTCTTCCAATACACTGCAATAGGCAGACAAGTGCTGGTATTTCTTGCCTGGCATTGGTTATATGGCTAGAAAACACTCAGCAGATTGTTGCAAATTCATCAGTTCATTTTTCCTAATTCATTTTATTTTTTTGAGATGCAGAGCCATACAATCTTAGGGCATATAGATGTAACATTTTAGTGTTATATTTGTATATTATAAAGACAAAATTGTGTAGCTTTCTCTATCGCCTTATTACATAATAGTTGTATTTCAGTGAAAGTTTTCTGAATAAGTAACTGATATTAGCTATGCATTTACTAAAATATGGGTTGATTCATTTAGTTTACTTTGTCCCCTTGATGGAAACATTTGCGTAGGCATTCACTAGAAATATTCCGGTTGTAATAAACATTTTTTGGGCAATGTGAAATCAAATATTCTATAGTGATAGGATTAATATAATAACTATATTACCTGTTATATGAAAAGTCTCTAGTTAAGGTTAATTTACTAAAGGAGCTGAGAGGCCACACCTAATACACTGTGTATATTCATTTTATTATTTAATTATATAAATGGCAAATAACATCATATATGTGCATATGCATATGCATTAATTTTGCAGAATTGAACAGTTTATTCATATTTTTAATTGAGTAAAGATTTTCAGCTCCCTTAGTAAATGACCTCCTTTCTCTTTGTACAGATGTAATAGGCCTGATTTATTAAAGCTCTCCAAGGCTGGAGAGGATACATTCATCAGTGAAGCTGGGTGATCCAGCAAACCTGGAATGGATTTCCTAAAAATTATTTGCTATTTGTTAGTAAATGTTTTTAATCCAGAACCAGATCCATTTTAGGTTTGCTGCATCACCCAGCTCCACTAACGAACGTGTATCCTCCTCAGGCTTGGAGAGCTTTAAAAATTCAGGCTCAATATGTCTGGCCTTGGAAAACAATATTCTGTGATCATTTCCAGTGACAGTAGAATAAATGATTGTTGACACACAGTACTGTTCTGTTCAATATTGGGGATGAATATGAGGTATCCCTCTGCACTCTCCCCCATACATGCTAGATTTCCACCTGAAATGATCATGATTGTTTTTCTAGGCAGCATTTATATACCGTGTGTACATAACTTAATTAATGCAAAATAATAATTTACTAAATGAGTACAGTTTGTGCACTCATTAAAGTGAATGTTGACTTAGCAAGTGTGTGAAAGGTCATATGTTGTTAGTACCCAACAGGATTTTTGCTTGCACATAATTGTATGATCAAAGTAAACAGTTACCTCATTTACTAAGCTAAGTGAATGTTAATTTTACAGTGTGAATTGAACATTTTTGAGTTAATAATTTATTAAATCCTAATATGTTTGCTCTTCCTTAACACACACACTTTTTTCAGTTAAGACCAAGAAAGGAAAATAAAAAAAGTAGCATTGTTATTGTATTACTGTATTGCTGTCTTGACTAATATCTTGTGACTGACGACACAGACACTGTTCTCGTTGTACTATTGTGAATGGGTCAGACCCAGAACTTGTAAAACCTACATGATGTACGACTTTAGTAAAGTTAAGTAAAACAAATAATAGATATAAAAATTCCTGTATACTTAATGAACCTTCAACACATCTCTATGGGTATTAAAAAACCGGAATCAAAGCCCAAATTTTTGAGTTTTGGAGAAAATATAGAAACTGTTTAATGTGGTTTTCGGACATGTCTTACTTTGGTATTCAATGAATTACTCGTTTTGGCATGACAGGATCTGAAGCAGTTTGACAGTTTCCAGGAGTGGACAGATGGCTATGTTCGATATATATACAGTGGAGAGGACAAAAATGCTCAGCGTCATCTCAGTGGATGGGCCATGAGAAATACCAACAACCATAATTGTCAAATCTTGAAGAAGTCCTGTCTGGGTGTGGTGGTGTGTAGCCGAAATTGTACATTGCCTGATGGTGGAAAGTTACAGCTCAGGCCAGCAATCTGTGACAAGGCACGACAGAAACAACAAAGTAAGCAAGAACTTTAGTCCCCCAAATTCAAATATCTAAACAATTATGTACCATCTATCTATGTATTATCCAATTATCTATCTATCTATCTATCTATCTATCTATCTATCTATCTATCTATCTATCTATCCATCATTCTATCTTTCTTAGGTAAACCTAATTTTAAAACAAAGTATTTTTGATTCTAAAAACTATTATGCATGCTACAAAATTTTTTTAGCCTAACTATATATTATTCATACTTTAAAAGCTGGACATATATAAACATTATACATTCACAGCAACACGTACTGTATAACACTAATAAAAGTACCTAACATACTAAAATTATTTTGTAAAATGTATTAGGATATCTTCAACAACCTGAAGAAGGTTGGGCTTGTGCAGCATTATAAAAAATCCATGTCTACCTATATTACCCCTTTATTTGTTTAACTTTACGTAGCTAAGAACAACTTATTTATTTTCCAATTTTTGCTTTACATTACAGAAAAGTTGTGTAACAACTGCAATGCAGCTCTGGAGTTGATTCCTTGTAGAGGTCACAGTGGATATCCAGTCACTAACTTCTGGCGTCTAGATGGAAAAGCCATATTCTTTCAGGTACTTTTACTATTAATATTATTATTATTAATAAACAGGATTTATATAACGCCAACATATTACGCAGCGCTGTACATTAAATAGGGGTTGCAAATGACAGAAGATTACAGACAGTGACACAGGTTTATTAGGTAATATTATGTGTGAGACTAGTTTTGAGAGTTACTGCTCCTTACCTGACGGCTCATTTTTTCTTTTATTACCAATAGAAACCACCTACTTCGGTGTGCCTGGTACTATTATATTCTAAACAAAGTAAATATAAATAATTTAAATGTGAGAAAAGTGACATGTTTTGATGCTTGGATGTTCCTTTTTAAATGGGAGATACTTTTCTAATGTTTGATTTCCATGTTTGTTAAACAAAGGTGAATATATTATTGGTATTAAAATATCTATGTAGTCTGTAGTGGTATTACAAAAAACACTTTTCTTTTTTTACCCGGATTAGTTAGGAAAGTGAGTTTTCCTCACCTGAAGTCTTTAATGTCAAGAAAAAGTCACCTGCTGATAATGTTAGTTATATGAAGATCATGAAGAATGCAGAAAAACAAATCTTTGCAAAACAAGCACACAGGCTAATCGGTCAAGCAAGGCATAGCGAGCATAGGGTATACTAGTGACACTAATTATCTTTAGTGATTCATTCCAAAGATATCACTTTTGTTTTTACTCATTTCTAGGCGAAGGGAGTTCATGATCATCCCAGACCAGAAAGCAAATCGGAGACAGAAGCTCGAAGAAGTGCAGTGAAAAGACAGCTGTCATCTTCCCACTTGTCCCAGAAAAAGAAGCTTCTCGAATCCGAGGTGAGTACCGGCAACCATTATTGTAACATTGTAACTAAAATGAGTCTTTTACACTAGAAAATTAAATAGCTAAAGTTAATATTTAAATGTGTCAATATTACCCACCAGTTTTGGTAAAAGGCATCAGAGATTTTTGACAATGGCTATCCCTATTGATCTATCAGTAAAGGTTTATATGAAGTTTATAAATCATATGGCCAACGTGCTGTAATATTTTTGGAATTCAGAAGGTTTCTTTGTTAGTCGATCTAATGTGGCATTTCTCGATTTGTTCTACACTCCGTTATTGAAGGCTTCTCAGTATCAGTGTGCCTTGGACCAATAAATGAATGTAAAACATTTTTATAAATACATGAACAAAGGACCTTAAACATGCGAAACAGAAAAATAAATTCCATTACATATATGCTAATTTGCATTTTAGAAAATACACCATGAAATTTTAAAAAATAATAAAACATCATTTGCATATTTATATATTATTTTAATAGGCAATAACATGAATATATTTATTTTCAGGTGGGAAGATACAATGATAGTGGTGGACATTTCTCCAACATCCATCCTATACCTTGCTTAGATGGACCAGAACGTTTCAGCCTTGTATCAGAGGGAAGTTTTCCTATTGCACCTCAACACTACCCATTTCAGAACACAGATCCTTTTAAACCTAATTATGGCACAGTAGGTTATCAAAGTGAATCTGTTTCCACTTTTCCAAAATGCTCTGACCGAATGTACATGCAGAGAACACCATGTGGTTATGATTTCCATGTCCCTGGATACATGAATCCCAATTCATACCCACCACTATACAAGGAACCCATGGGAAGTCTGCCAGATTGTGATCGAGTTCAGTTAAATACACCACAAACCAATCTTGGCATGCTGAACCCCCATGAAAGGGGTTTTGACGGTGCTGGTAAACATCATGGATGGAAGCAAATATTTGCCAAACCAGGATATGCCGACAGAAGTGACTATGGCCAGATTCAACCAAATGCGGGTCATTCTTATTATAATCCTGAATACCCATGTAGATATGCAAGATCACCATCTCCAGCTTTACAGACAGTTATAACAACCACCACCAAAGTTTCCTATCAGGCCTACAAACCTCCAGTGGTGAAGTATGCTGATAATGTCTGTGACGTCAAGACTTTGCAAAACTATACACATTTACAAGACAGCTTGTCGGAAGGGGTTTTTCCTGATATGAAAGCTCAAGATGACTTCAGTGTAATCAAATCAGCATTGGGCTACCAAGAGCAGATTCCTACAAAATCTGAAAGACTGGACAACATGGACTTTTACAAATATGGTCAATGTATGAGCAATGGATTCTCCGGGCAACCCTATAGATATGAGAATGCGGATTGCTGAAAGAAAGAAAATATACACTATTAAAGCTTGTGTTCCAGCAAGTCTGAAAAGCTCCTGTACAAAATTAATTTAAGATACTGCATATTCTTATTATCTCAAAAGTAACTGTTTTTTTTTTTTTTAAGGTCCTCCTGTAACATTCATATGTAATGTAAACTCAAGTATTACCAAGGTAGTCTAGACAAAAAACAAAAGGTCTAATAATGTATGCATATAAAAAATGTTTATATGTATATTAAAATACTGTTAATATAACTGACTGATCTCTTTGGTATGTTTCCACAATCCCATGAACAGCAAAAATCACATAGTAAGGGGGTCTATGTAAAGTGAGCCAATTAGGCACTATTGTTAAATGCTGGCAATCTGATTTTATTAGGCAGGTGCTGGTTGTGCACTGGTGAACCAAAAGAATGGCTGATCAGGATTAGAGGAATATAATCAGCTTTGTAGAATGTATTGGTCTCCTACATACAGTATATATATATATATATATATATCAAATGTGTATTGAGCTGTTTGGCATGTATGTTGCTTTAAATTAGAATTTCCAATGTTGCGAATACCTTGTTGGTTTTAAACCTAAATCAAGAAGAGAGAAGGAAGTAGTGAGCAATGTGTGCCTCCCCCAAATCTGTCAATAAAAATACGTGGAAACCTTAAACAAATGACATTTTCTTGCTTAAGAAGTGTCTTTACTTGTTTTCATAGTCTTTTCATTCCTTTTATATCTGTGCCACTTATCTCTGCAGCCTTATATCTGATGGTAACAGTAGCCAGGACTGCCTAATGTGTGTTGAATTGGTTACTTATAGTAGTCATCGGGAGCTATTGTGAATAGATGACAACAGGAGCGATTGACTAAGTTTGGAGATAGAATGTTGACAGCATATAACAGAAAGTGCCTGATAAAGGGCAATAATGGAATGATCACTAGGCATTTAAAAAAAAATTTTCTGAGATTATGTTATTATGGTAAAGCTTATATGAGAATTTAGGGTTCACACATTAGGCATAGGTAAGTGTCTCTCCATGTGACATTCATGCTTGTCCTTTTTACTATAGCCCGGGTTTAATTTTGATTTACATTTTTCTTTAAACAAGTTGTCAATGAAGGAGGACCCTGTATTCAGTGGTAGCATTACTGACATGTGCACAGTAATTCAGCATCCACTACTGTCATGTGGGTATAATAAATTGTAAGTATAATGTGTAGCCTCAACCAACTACAGAAAATTAACTGTGACATATGGACATCAGTAGAAGAATAGCAAACATTATAAGTGCAGTTTAGGAATGCTCCACAGGAAGAAATCAGACAATAATTACATGGAATGTGTACATTTTGAAATGATTTTCTTCATTGTGGTTCTGTGCTAGTACATTTTTAATACTGGAGTAACTGTTATGTAGAAGCACCACAAAACACAAATATGGTAAACCTAATAAACCATTTATCTTATTCCTGTACATTGTAACCTTGTAAATGATTTATTGTTGTATACTGAATTTACTGTATTTGTTTTTGTATATAAACTTTGCTAATAAAAATACATAAATCATCATGTTTTTCCTTGTATAAATATCTAATTATTTCTATAAATAAATGTGGCACATTTTTTCTTTTTTTCTTTTTTTAATTTAGATTTTAAAACTATATATAGCTACAGTAAAGGCGACAGTGGAGAAGTGGGACAATTTTGAGAAAACAGTTGTATTTATACCGTAGTTGATTTTCAGTTATAATTTAAGATAATATAGTTCAAAATTAATGCATAGAATGCAGGTCATTACAATTAAAATATTTTTGACAGTTCTGTACAGATCGCTGGAGATGATTGTTCATGTCCCAAGAGAAAAATCTCTGTATAGATGTCCTGCAGTGTTCACCAAACCAGGTCACCAAACAACTGACCATTATTGATACCTAATGTTTAATTAATGGAGGGTACAGTGGGATGTCTCCTAGTCACTTTCCCCATACATAGAGTTGCTTGGCTGTCTGACTATGCAGTGAAAATTGTTCCAATCCCTCCCAAAAAGATCAAATGATAGATTCTAGATTGTACCAATGTACATTTAATATAACTAACATGCTTTCTTTTAGATAATCTGTAAAAATCCTTGGCAATTCATTCTGATCTTGGGGAGAAACATTGTACACCCTACATGTACCTGCAGTAGAATTGAAAAAAATTGCCTACAAATCAACTATCTATATCTTAGTATCATCCAGCCACATGGATTTTAAGTATTGGTGGATTTAAATGTATCCTCATTGTTGAATTCTTTACCTCCTAAAAATAGTTGTATGAGAGTTATAGGGGCTTATATTAGATTGTGTACTTCCTTGGAGAGGGGGGACACTTATTTCTAGTCTTTTTTTATTGGACTGACATTTCCCTTCTAAACACCAGTACTGCTCAGAAGTTTTGTTGGTTAATGCTGAAAAGCCAGCCCACTTCTCTTTATTGTTTATGGGGGCATCACACTGACTTTGCCACGTGCTGCCAGCACAAGGTATTTTATATGTATATGCAGCTTGACTGCATTACAAAATAGGTTTAATTTGTGATTTAAAGAAACCTGCACCGAGAGAAACACAGAGGCCACCAGTGCTAGTTGCCTAGTTTTCATGCAGTTGTGTAATACTTTATTATTTTTTTAAGTCACTGCCGCACAACAAACTTGGAGCAAAAGTCTGATAAGAGTCACAACCTTTGATCTATACACTACTCCTGGGCCAGTGAAGGTATGAAGGCATGACCTTTTGATTAGCAAGACATCAACTTTAATTCCATTTTTAAAGGGAAAGGAGAGAATTAGCAGCCAAGATATCCCAGTATAACTGCAAATACCTCCCCCCCCCCCTTCATGTATATAGACAGTCTTCGAGGCATGGGGAAAGCCTTTATTACTGCATATAGCTGGAGTTCTACTGTAAACCCTATCCACAAGTATCTAAAACAAGTCACTAATTTGATTTTTATAAATAGGTAATTTTGATTATTAGGATGTTTTATCATATAAAAAGGAATTTTGTTGCTAAAAATGTGTTTACATAGCATGAAAGAGTGTCTGCAAATGTGTTCTAGGTGTCATTATGAATTTTTATTATTTATATGCATCCTAACAACTACCAGGGTTCCTAAAATTCAGTATTTCTTGACAAACAAATATTAGGGAAAAATTATCAGCGCTTGCACTTTAGAACAGAGCAGGAAATTTGTCAGCCATGACTAACAAGTGGGATCATGTCAAAGTCTGTGTTTGGGAAGAATTTGTGGTTTATGTTTCATTGGCATCTACAAGCCATTTTGAAAGCCATCCAGTACCTGTAAAAGTGTGCTTTCATCTGTGATCCTTCATGTAAACACTTCGGTTGGATTGGTTAGTCAGGTGTGTAAAATCTGCATTTATCACAAGCTCAGTGTGCAAACACAGCCCGATTCAGTTCACTGCAATTTGCCCACTGGTGTAAGGAAAAAGCAAAAATAAAGTGTATGAGAAAAAAAATTGTATCCAAAACTAACTTATTTACCAATGCACACACATTAGCATACATTGTGATAGACTTCAGCACAGGTATGCAGCCTTAGTGTATTGGGGTGCTTTTAAAAATAAATGGTAGAACAACAAGTTACTTGGGTAAATTAATGTGTGAATAGGCAGTACATTTTATCCTATGATCCCTGCAAGGATAAGCAACTGTTACCTTGTCATATCTTGCATATAGTGACAGATACACTTTCTTACGTAGCTTTGTAGCAAAATACTTTTTGATGTATTTCTCTATTGTAAATTGCAATTTTTACTATAATATCAAGTTCATAAATGCCATCATCTTTTTCTGGAATAAAATAGGCACTGCCATAAAAAAGCTTAAATACGATCCTCTTAGAATTTGTTACTGTACTGTATTTGATCTCTATTTGTGTATTGGTGCATAACATTTTTAATACCTTTACTTGTGTAACTGGCATGTTTGCGATTCTAATGAATCCTTTAAGATCACTATTTTATTATTATATTTTGGAAGAAGGGAAAATTTCAATTTTACTTACCCAAGTGTTGGCTGAATAGATAACATGGCTACCCCAAAACTGGTTGTTCCCCATGTCTCCAGGTAAGATTATCTTTTGGGATAAAACAGCAAACCCTTGCACCTTTGATTTTTAAAGCAGATAAGCAGATAATGCCAATTTCTTTCTTTACTATAGCAAGAAAAAGGTACAAACATAAGGGGGCATTGAAGTACCATTGTTCTGTCCTTAGAATGAACTCTAAATTTGTGTGTAGTTTCATTATCTGAGTTTTCTTGTCCTACTTTCTCCTCATAGCTGAACAACAGGCAGCAATCAGTCATACTTAAAAATACTTCACTTATAAGGTTTCCTCTACTGATGGCGGCTCATTGGTACAAAGCATCTCCGGGCTTTTCTCTAACTCATCAGCCATGATGTAACATTTTCTGTCAAAGGTTTGCGAAATGAAGATGTTCCAGGCCTGTCTACTACTACCTTCCTGACAAAGAAGAATGTTTGGCTGGGCAAAACCAATTTTGTGGAAGCAATTGTACCTTCCAGAAAAAGATCAATTCCTGGCAAAGTGATCATATGTTTTGCTAATTTAGAAATTCTCACAAAATTATAGTAGGTTTTCTTCCCTCCTATTGATCTACCATGAATGCTTGTAAATGCTTCTGCAATCAATATAAACAGTAACCTGTTCCTGATAGTCCTGAACGTTATTTCCGAGGACTAACAGAAAACAAGCCTTTCAAGCTTAAAGCTTTTTGATGATTGCCATTAATTGAAAATGATTGGCCTGCAGGGATATGTGTTAGCAAGATGAACTGCATTTTGTCTGGTCAGAAAAATCTTGTGAATACCACAACAACTTTAAAATACTTTGAGCTATTGTAAAGATGTCTGGTGCATTAGTTCCTGCCAGCTGCTTGACAAGCTAATTTGTCATACACAGCAGAACCAAAAATATGCACAGCTTTGCGCTAATGATGGCTTTTGTTCACATGGAGAGACAAGAGAAAGAGATACCTATAATTACTCACTTTTTAGTCCATACATGTAACAGCAACTAGAAGTAAAGGTCAATGAAAAAACTAGTTATGGCAATATGGAACAAAGAATATGACTGGACTATATTTTTCAAATCATATTAAAAACATTTTGTGATAAATATAATTGCATGTCATTTTGTAAGAAAGTCTGTAATTATATCGCATAAGCAGTCAAAGTAAATATGGTCACATAGAGCAGTGAAGTGCAATGACTAAAAGTGACGTGTGAACTTGAGCTGAAGGTGTAGCTCAGGTGAAATTTATTTAAAATTGGAAACTGATCAGTTGAGACATCTTGTAGCTTCGTATAGCAAATTATCTAAATACAAGGCACTAGATATTAGGTTTCTTTTTATTAAAATTAAGTCCCTATTTAACATTTTTATTACTAGGGGGTGCTGAGAAGTTCCTGGCTTTGCCCCCTTCCAGATGAAATAGAAAAATGAGTGTGGGGGCATATGACCAATCTCTTAATATGTAACTGTGCAAATATCAGGTCTTTGCGATTCTTAAAACTGTTTTTTCTTTTAGTGAGAAGCTGTGATGGGGCACAAGCAAGTTTCACGTCGTTGTAGTTATGGGCCGTCATGAAATTTTTGTTTCTCCAGTCAGCAAAGAACATTCACACTGAGATGTTACAAACACTGGGGGAGAAGTGTCTTTCTTACAGCACTGTCAAAACCTGGATATCCCGTTTCAAGACTGGGCATTTCACCTTTGAAGATGAGCCCCACAGTGGGCGCCCCCCAACCTCAACTGACCCAGCAACCTGCAATGCTGTCCTTGAGCTGATTATTGAGGACAGGGGAATATCCACAAAAATATTAGCCCAGATACTTGACATCTCACGGGAGCGTGTTGGGTTTGTTATCACCACTATCCTAGACGTGTGCAAGTTTACAGCGAAGTGGGTGCCGAAATGTTTGAACAGTGATCAGAAGTAGGAAGAGTTGAAGTATCCAAAGCCGTTTTGGCCCATTTTGAAGCTGCACAGGACTTTTTGGCTAGGTTAGTGACTGAGGATGAAACCTGGCTCCACATCTATGATCCTGAAACCAAGGAACAGTCAAAGGAATGGTGCCACAGCCTGTGTACATGACTGTGGATTTATTTTGAATTAATGGGTGACATAGCCCTACTTTTAGGTATCTACTTTACTATAGTCATATATCGTTAGTCTTTCTTAACCATTGTTTAATTTAAAATAGTTCTGCCACTCTGATCCTTTGCCAAAGAAATAATATTTTAGACTAAAGGTTTTCAAAGAAGTGCTATGATTACTCATCCTTACATCCTAACCTTAAAAGACAGGAAAGAGAAAAAAGACATTCCCAGTAACAGACTCAAAAAATGTATGAGGGTGGTTGCAAAACACACATTGCAACGCGTCCTCTAGTCTAGATGCATCAAAGAAGAGTGATAGGACAAATTGGGGACTTAAATTACAGGAATCTATGAGAGCAGTGATAACTTGCACAATGCAATGCATATACATGAGGGTAGAATTAATAAACAAGTTAAACTCCATGAATAGGGAAGGATGTATGTTTTGTCATGCACTCAAATATGTACCTATTCCTAGATTTTGTTGGCTGTATAAAAGAACACAATGCAGACACACCTGCTAACACCAACCAACTTCTATTGTTTCACAAAACATCGTACAAGGTAGAGGTTACCAGGTCCAGGGCTCATTCTTTCACATATGGCGGAAATGTCCCAGATAACAGAAGTTTTGGACTGCAGAGTTTCAATTGGTCCACACAGTTTTGGGAAAATCTGCACCCAAAGATCCAAGATTGGCTCTTTTTACTAACTGTTTCTAAACTCGAAGCCAGGATGACTTTGAATCTCCTGAATGAAAAGTTATCTGCTACAGTCAATGATACAGTTATGAAGTTTTGCACCCTGGATTAAATACTCTGCAGAGTTCGATGCAATGTTGACCTCATAGCTGGGCAGCGTCCCCACCTCCCCCACCAGGCTAATTCCTACCTTTCTTCCTTCCTTTTTGTTTTTTTTTTTATCCTAGCTGCTCGTTTTTATCTTCTATTGTGCCCTTCTTCCTTCTGTGATTTCTTCTGCACTGTGGCCCCTAGACCAGCAGTGTATTTCCATGGTAAATGGCCTTGGCTGGTAGATACAGTACCTATACACCTTTTCTTTTGGTATCTTCCTAGAGGCAGTTAACATATAAAATTTTGTAATGTAACATTTACTATATATTTAATTAGAGGAATTATAATTATATTTTAATATTTTAAAGATATATTGGAGGAATTATAATTATATCTTAAAGATTTATTGGAAGGAATTATATATTGGAGGAATTCTTAATATTACATTTGCATGATGGTGAGGTATTGTCTACCATACTGTTCCAAGGTATGCTATTGTCCTTTTTTCTATAGCCAGCTATAGCTTGTTATCTTCTGATTACCAATATCAATGTTTTTTTTGTTTATCTGCCCCCCTATTTTATAATATTTTTATTGTATTGTTTAAAATCCTATTAAAATATATTTAAACAGAAAACATCATGTAAACAACGACAGCCAGGTTGCAGCTAAAAGTGGAATGCACGCTATTTTCTGCTCTGCCGAAAAAAGGATGGCTTTACAACCTGCCCCAAATGTAACACTTCCACTCAATTGGGTCTAAAAGCGTAGCAAAACTCTGAATTTTCACTTTACATTGAAGTGGAGACAACCCCTTTATGTAAGGTAAAAATTTGGTTATTTTTTGTTTTTTTAGGTGCAACCTTTTTAAAAAAATAAAAGGGTATAGCACCGCCCCTAATTCTCATTCGCCTAGGCCAGGGATGTCAATTTTGGCCCGCATAGTCCTTTTCTTTGGTCCCCCAAAGAATTCCGAAAATGAATTACATCTGGCCCGCCCTCCTGCTACTACGTATTGCAGCGAGTGATGCCGTTACTACAATTCCCGGCAACACTCTATAGACCAGCGGCCTATGTGTGGCCCCGCTGTTGTTCTGTTCTATTGATTGTTCTATATACACAAGTAATGCCAGGAATTGTAGTTTCGGCATGACTCACGTCTATTGAACAAGACGTGAAATATCTCTGCCCCGCCCCCTTCTCACACATCACAGGGGCATACAGTAATACATTATAACTGTAGTTCTGCATGCAAATGATAGAAGCGGCACAGCGGTTATATGAATCTTCTATATCAGGCAGTACCAGCAGCAGAAAAACAATGGGTTAAATCGTCCCAACTGTATTTCTATGATTGTAGTACATAGTTTGGAGGACTTACAGTCAGTATTAAGCTGAAGATCTATTATAGTGTGCTGGAACATGCACAGAGACTTAGGGTTTAGGGTACTAGAATACAGCTGCATATATGAAGCCATTTTCTTTCGAATCCCCTTCTTCTTCTCTCCAATCTCAGATGTTCAGGAGTTACATCATCCCAGCCCGGCCAATCAAGATGGCCAAAGTTTTAAACCAAAAAGAGGAGAAGAAAGAAGATGGTGGTGCCCATGATGGAACAGGGACAACTATGAGTTAGAGCTTTACAAAAAAAGGGTGCCTCGAAGTGTTCACTATTTCCTGAATTTGGCAGTATAAATTCATGTCATGGGCCATTATAATGGGTCTGATTTTGATGATTCACTTTATTAAAATACAATACCTACTGAACCTTTGTTTAATGTAAATCTGCTAAAGTGAATGCAGGTGTACAAGGCAGACAAATAAAGGTGCTTGTACATACATATACTTAGCAGAGTGCCCTAAAACCCCAAGATCCCAGGGTATTTTACTGTGCAGAAATATGCTTTGTCTTCTTGGGGGCATCCAGGACTACTCCTTCCCACCTCCAGGAAGTTTTGAAGCATGAGCTTTCACACCCAAAAACTTTACTTCTTAAACTTTGCACTCTGCGAGTTATTGGCAATGATAATAATAGTCAT
Organism: Pyxicephalus adspersus; assembly: GCF_032062135.1. Classification (NCBI taxonomy): domain Eukaryota; kingdom Metazoa; phylum Chordata; class Amphibia; order Anura; family Pyxicephalidae; genus Pyxicephalus; species Pyxicephalus adspersus. The sequence goes on along the minus strand of NC_092862.1, from coordinate 61,136,211 downwards.
CATTTTTATAATGCAGTTTATATACAAGCAAGCCCAGCATATAGCTTGGGCAAAATGGGCAACTACCTAGGGCCCACTTTTTTTACCCTCCATTTTAGAGCAAGCTTCTGTCCTTTCAAGCAGCACAGGCCCATCTGCTCTACTCCTCCCCTCAACCTTTCCCAAGTGCCTGGCTAGACTGCTGAGTGCTAGAATCCGAATATACATCTATGGCAATCCTGGCCTGTAAACCTCCCTAGCCTCCGAGCAGGGGCAATTCAGCATCAGATGCATCCTGAAGAAGGTTAAAAAGACTAAAATAAAAGAAATGGCACGTTTTTGTCATGCATTAAAAATAAAGTGTCCTATGTTCATTTTGGTAGGGGTCCCATTATACCTAAAACAAGCAATGTACATGTGCTTTTGGACTTTTGATGTACATATTGTCAAAAAAGTGGCACCACTTTTGGTTCAAAAAACCCCAAAACTTAATGTGGCTATGAAAATATTGGGTAATGTGCTAATTCCCATATTCTTGTAATAATATTACCCTAGCCTAGTATGTATTGTTATAAAAGTAACATCTGGACATCTGTGTGGGAACAATAGTTGCTACATTAACTGAAAAAAATTGGGTAATAATGCAGAACAAAATCCCTGCTACAAATATGATTGATCTACTTGTTAACAGCGTCACTGCACATCATTAACTGTGTTAAGGAAAGTAAAATCAAGTAAAGCAGTGTTCTGCAGTGCAGAAACTTTGATCATAAAAGCTGAGCTAATTATGAGCAAAGTAACATAAGCCAAGTACATTTCCTACTAGTAACACAAAAGAATTAAATATGATAAATAATTACCAAATATTACCACCATATGTTTGTGTGTTTGTTTGCTACACAAAGTTTGTGTTCAGGAGTTTTCAGGATTTTAGCATGACTGGCTCCCAAAATGTGAACTGATCTTCAGATCTTTTCAGTCATAATATTAGATTTTCCAAAACAAAACACCTTAGGAATTTTCATTAATGCATTCAAAAATACTTCTGTTTGCATGTTTTTATCTTGTTTTGCATGAACAGTCTTGTCCAAATGTCTCCAAAGCACTTCCAGAACTTGTTTTTGGGTCATTCTAAAATATTTGTGTAAATACATGTAAAATACACAAAGCCAATACATAGTCCAGCCATACCATCTAAATAAAACACATTTTCCAAGTCATTATTTTACATACATAAGTTTACATACTTTTGACATAACCAGATTTCATTGTTTAAACAATTTATTTGTATGAAGATATAGAATGGCAAATGTTGTTTTCATAGCTTGAGCTAAAAATAAAAATAACCAAAAAATGTAAAAGAACCTCTGCTGCCCCGCACACATATACTGGTGCAAACAAGCAAGACATGTACATTTAAATGTAAATGACTGTGCAATACATATTGGGCATGATCAGTAACAATGGAGTAAGAGAAATAGTTCTACATCCCTCATTTATGACTAACTATAAACTGATAAAGTTATAAAGAATTTGATGTGCTCCTTATTGATAATTTAGTTGTTTTGTATTTTGAGGGTACACAAATGCAACTACTAATGTTTTCTTTTTACAGGCCCTCAGCTTTCAGAAAATAATATTGTTATTGAGATTTTATGCTATTTTCTCTCCAAAAATGCAGGTTTTATTAAAAAAACGTAAGTAAAAGATCCAACTTTTGATTTACATTCTTGGGACTACAGTGTAAAAAAATGTTTTTCCTGGCTTTTCTTTCTTCTTCCTAAATTAAATAGATGAAATTTTGCTATGAAAAACTCCTTTCAGTCAAAAATATTCAAAATATTCAGTCTAATTCAAAAAGCTTTGACACCAGTGTAGAGCAGTCTGCTGCAGCCATGTGCCTATGATTTTTAAATGTCATATAACTATCACTTTTTTTTAAACAAGGATACTTATCCTGGTTGTTCAGCATTGTGAACACTTAATGTGTCCACACATATTAGAACACAGTTTCTCTATCAGGGTTCCTATGGAGGTTGCTGGGGGTTTCTTGGGCAATGAGCAATATATGCCTCTCAGGTCAGTTAGACACCAATGATCATTTTGGCTATCTGTAAGAGTGACAATTATGCCAATGACCAGTAATGTAGGAGACATTTTCCTACTGACCACCACAGTATTGTAGCGTGGGCTGTGAACATAATTATAGCAGGGGTTCCTTGGAACTAAAAGTGACTTATTTAAAGGTTCTCCAAGTTGGAAAAAAGGATGAGAACCATTGTAAAAGTGTGTAAACCTGACATCTCTAAAATAAAGCAATCATAAAAGAGATTTTGGGAACGGTGTTGTTAAATAACAGCAACCTTATTTTTTATGAGTTGGTTGGAAGGAGGTCTGAAAATATTTAAGAACCAAAATATTAGTGTATTGACAAAAATTGCATCATATTAGTTGGCCTATACCTCTATTTTACACATATATTCTACCACTTCAAAAGTGAAAATTATACGGATGAGTTTACAAAATACAAGTAATATAATTTAAAACTTCGGACTCTGCTACTGGTCTAAATAAATAAGCATACAGAAGAAATTCCTATCTATGACAAGCATTGCATTTCTCTAGCATTATATGACATGGTACAATTTGATCAGGTCAAATTTAACTAGAAAATGGACTTCCCAGGTCAGAATGAAAACAATGAATTTCATTTTAAAATGTGGATTTCTATTTTTATGCGTGGCAACCATTCTTTTTAGTTAATGGCAAAGCACATGGTATCAGCACCAGAATTGCTAGGGATGCTCAGGAAACATTTCCCAAAGGAAAAAAATGAAAAGCGTACAAATATTCCATAATGTGAAATTAAAATATAGTCATGGTTTGTTTGTTTTTTTAGCAAGTAAAAGAAAGTTTAAACAACCCCTAACCAAATGTTTCTAGAACTACTTCCCTTAATTTTTTGCCCTAATAAAGCTGTATAAAAAGAAAGAGTTTTACCTTGGCAGCACAAGTATATTGGTAGTGGAGAAAGTAGGCACTCCCAGATGGCACAACATTTTTAATGAAAAATTAGACTGCTCTGTTTGATTACTGCATGTATACTGAATGTATTAGTGTGTGTTGCCTCTTACTGAGATGGTTTTCCATTAACGTCTTGCTCATAGTACTTACATTAAAAGCAACTTCAGCATCTGCAAACAGATACCCACTGAGCAAGGCTAATATTTTCTTCCACTAATCCCATTTGCTGTTTTTGTCTCAGGTAGACAAGGCCCATTGTTGGACATTCAGCTACGCTCAGCACTCACTAACAAACCCGAGTTAATGTAGCAGTGTCCCAGCAAATGGCTGCTTTTAGTTCCTAACCACCTGTGACTCGTGTGTGAGATGAGTTAAGAATAATCTAGGAAAAAGAAGGACCACCTGCCTTCTAGTCTCTGTGATATTTAGATGGAAACAAGTAATATTAAAAGTTTTCAGAAATGGTTTTCAAGTGAAATAAAATATACAAAAGTCTCAAATAGTCTAAACATATTGCAGCTGAGGTCATCTTGCTCTTAATGGTTACTTTAGGATTTTTTCATACGGCTTTGTAGAACAATAATTGTATTTTACTTTCACGTTGTGTACTTTAGTTTTGAAATAAAAAAGTTCAGAGAGAAAACTGTGTGAACATAACAGGAGGTCGCATTTGGAGAGCCACCATCTATCCATGCACGTATTAGCTTTTGTACTCAAATGTCAACATAAAATAAAACGTAAAAGGCACTATTAGGAATTCCATTGTGGATATAAAAAAATATATTTTAGTGAAGTGTCCACACTATTCAATATGTTAGTTTTTTTATTGGTCTCTAATAAAAGTGATGAATTTCTGCTATACACAAAACAAAACTGGTCTCTAATAAAAGTGATGAATTTCTGCTATACACAAAACAAGTGAAATCTTAGCTGGCTTGTGTTACTGCTTCAAACATGGAGGCTTATTTATGGTTAAGCAATTTGTTGTCTATGCAGAAAAAAGAAACAAACTGGCACAGCCAGCCACATATTCTTCCTTACTCCTGGTACCCACAGCATCCAGGGTTCAACAGTTACAAGTGAGTGTTTGCCCTGTGTAACCTCAAAGTAATCATCTAGAACAGGGGTAGGCAAACTTTTATGGCCACTAGGCCATTTCAGGGGTGGGCAGGAGCACACTAGGCCGGACTTTAAGTCCCGCTCTAATGGCTCTGCCCACCACCAGGGAACGCCCCATGAAGTGAAATCTCTCTCTTCCATATGCATTGCGAGGAGGAGATGGAGCTTTCCCTATTTACTCTGCCGGCAGAAGTATCAACGACGGCCGCGATAAATAGGGGAGTAACAGCAAGGAGGCAGCCCTGGAGCTCCGGCAGCTCCGGTAGTTCCTAATGCCCCCGGCCAGAATTAGGCCGGAACAGCCATGGAGCGTTAGGCCAGAACGAACTACTGACTAGGCCGTATCTGGCCTAAAGGCCAGAGTTTGCCGACCCCTGATCTAGAACATAACCAAGGCTGTGACCAAAAAGGTCATCATCAGGTAATGGTCATCATCAGGCAATGAATTTCCACATTTTTTTGCCTTTCTGTAGCAGGGTGGAAGAACAGTAAAACTGATCTAGGGATTAAAAACTACTATGTTAAAACTATAAAATATACAAATTAACAGTTACAACATGTCATAAACGTCTCCAAGTATTTTGGCCAAATAACATATAGAAAATTCAATATGCATATTCTACATTATAATAAGGTTTGATTTTTGTTCTTTAAACCCCCTAATATATATAGTTCCTGTCATTCAAAATGTTTCCAGAAAATTGATGAAAAAATCCCCCCTAGAAATGTATATATTTACCTATGTAAATACATTTGTGAAGATTTTTATTTTAGGATTCATGGCAATGTCATTTTAGTATTTTTTAGTTAAAAAGGTGTTGAAGCATAGCATAAATCAGTTTCACATGCAACACACTATTTCATCATCATTACATGTGTTTTTCAACACACGTACGACAGGTCAAGAATGAATGAGGCAGAAAAGCATTAATCTAAAGCTCAAGACAGGTGAGTCCTGTTAAACTAAACACAGTAGTATGACCTTTGGAATGAACAAACCCATAAACACTTTACATGCAAAAAAATAGGAATATGTATTTTTTTGGAAATTATTTCTTCTTTTTTAATGAATATTTAACAAGGAGCAAACACATATATACATATATTTCCTAAAAAAAATATAAAGGACAATTGAATATAAATTCAATGCTTACCATGTCAATAGCTCAGTCAATAAAAATAGATATATTATGAATAGAGCTTCAGTATATGTTTTGTAAAGACACTGCATAAACAAATATTTTCAAATATTACTTTTTTAAAAATGTATTTATAATTTGATGTTGGATAGAGTAGGGAAATATTAGAACCGTTATCAGGTTTTTAATGCTGTCTGTATAATGCAGAGCGATTATCTCTATTTGTTTTCTTTACCAGGTGTCTCTGAAACAGTTGGTAAGAGGGAAATATTCTATTAGGTAACCGCTTCCAGTATCTATCGTCTAGAAACCAATTGTCTTCACATTGGTCCTTTTAGTATTTGCTTCTGTGTGGCCAGGACGGGAACTGACAGATAAGCAAAAGAACCCAGACAAAAAAATTTAACATCTAAATCACTAATTCTGTATTTCAAGTTAAAGCAATTAGTCTTTAATCCTTGTTGCTGACTTTTGCTAGGCCTACCATCTTACTTATCTGATATACCCCTTGACTGCCTAATGACTACACTTTGGGCCTGATTTATTAAAGCTCTCTGGGGCTAGAGAAGAAACACTTTCAACAGTGAAGCTGGGTGATCCAGCCAACCTGGAATGGATTTCTTCAAAGTAATTTGCTTTTTGCTGCCAAATGTTTGATATACTGGACCAGATCTATGCCAGCTTTGCTGGTTCACCCCATTTCACTGACAAAAGTGTATCCTTTCCAGTCTTTGAGAGCTTTAATAAATCAGGACCTTTGTCTGCTGTCCACCTTGACCCTTGCCTGCCAACCTTGCCCCTTTTTTTTTCCTATATACTGCTAGTGGGGTTATCCTAGGGGTCAAACCTAGTGGAAAACACAAAGGCAATGGTTCATGATTTCTTTTGGGGTGCCCTGGTTATGACTCATGTCTAGTTAAACTCTGCTCCCTGGGTTAACCTACATTACCTAACACAGAGTTTTTGTAAACAAATTCTAACAGAAGTAAAATTGCATATCTCATGACCTTGCAACAAAGTATTTTCTAAGCCTTTCTTAGCCTTTTTACCATGGGGGAACCATTGGAATCCCTGCTCACAGTACATTGGTGTGGTGGTCAATGGGAAGCATGCCTCTTACATTGCTGGCCAGTGGGAAGAATGTTACTAACACACTTACAGATAACCAGAAACTTCATTGGTGTCAGTGGTAACTGACCTGAGGGGCAAAAACTGCTAATTTTTCAACAGCAACCTTTGGAGGAAGCCTAGTTGAGAAACACTGTGATGTGTGAATAATGCTTAATATTAATAACACTGGACAGGAGAATTTTTCTGAGGCAGTGTGTCTCCGAGTGCCTGGTGAAGTAATCTATCAGGTAAGTTTTCACTTCCATAGAGTGAATAAGTCAATCCAATACTGTAATATCCCAGCTTGATTCCCACTGTCCCCTAAAAAACAGTTCAGGATTTGTAGGTACCCATACATTTTTACATTCTAATAGACAGTGAAATCTTATCCTAATCCACAATTGAGTGAATGAATGAGAGAAGCATAAGGTATTTACCTGTATATTTTAAATTATTAAATGATTCATGCTTTATTTGTTTAAACAAGTGATGGAGAGTTTTTTTTAGCGATGCACTGTTTATAAAGAAAACCTCAGTTCTAAATGAATATACATGTAACTGGCTACATATACTATCAATTGTTTTACTTCCACCATTAGAAGAGTCTAGAACCCTATTCCATGTCAATTACTGTCAAAATTCAGTTGACAATAATGTGAGTGGCAAGATGTGTAAAATGAGATGTGAAGCAGCTGTGTTAGATCTTTTGCTTGTGTTTCCAAACATCTCCACACCCTTATTTTGATTTTTGTTTTTTACCATCCTGGTTCATAGAAAAAGGAAGTCACTTGACTCTTCTGTTATGTCTGTATTGTTAATTGAAGTACTAATTGATCTTCAGATCTAACTAACCTAGCAGCTTTGTTTCTTTGTGAGTAGTAGCACTGTACAAAGAAACACTTGGCTTGTTAAGTATAGCCTCTTGTAGTGATCTGAGCTACAAAGGAACAGGCAAATGCAATTCTAATATAAATGTGTTAAAATAATTTAAAAACTAGAAATACATCATTGAAGCTAAACCATACGAACATAAAAATAACACTTATTGTGTGTAAACTGAATGTATTTGTAAATGCATTTTAAATCAGAATAATGCAAATAAATGAATCTGGCTGAATTTCAGATTCCTATAATTTTTTGCAGAGTAGACTGTGAGAAGAAGAGGTGGCACTTGGAGCTGCATCAGACGTACTGCATGCACATAGGATGATAAGGAACCTGTACCAGGACTGGCTATACAAAAATAAAAATGCAAACAATAAAATATCATAAAATGTGTTAATGTATGTTTGTTAAAGCTATCCAAGGCTGGAGAGGATACACTTTCATCAGTAAAGCTGGGTAATTCAGCAAACCTGAAATAGATTTCTAGTTGCTAGCAAATGTTTCAATGCTGGCCTGGATTCACTCCAGGTTTGCTGGATATCCCGGCATAAAGTAGAGAGTGGTCACCAAAACAAGGGGAACAAGTGAAAATCTTCCAATTTGGACACCTTTAGGGACAACTGTCTAAAATGGGAATTTCTCTCTTAGTTTAGGAGACGTCTTTCTTTCTTCTGTTGTGCTTTTTGGACAGGAAAAAAAAAACAGAGTTTACCAAAATCAGAGATACCAAAATCTGAACTGGCAGTGGCTTAACCCTTTCCTTGTGCCCTATCCAAACTATCCAAAAAAAAAGGTTTGGTAATATAGATTCCAGCTACCTGAATCCATTTCAGGTTTACACATTGGTTTTATTATTATACAGTATTTATATAGCGCCATCATATTACGCAGCGCTGTACAAAGTCCATAATCGTGTCACTAAGGGTCCCTCAGAGGAGCTCACAATCTAATGTCCCTACCATTGTCATATGTCATTGAGGTCAATTTTAGGGGGAAGCCAATTAACCTAACTGCATGTTTTTGGGATGTGGGAGGAAACTGGAGTACCAAGAGGAAACCCACACAGACACGGGGAGAACCTGCAAACTCCTTGCAGATAGTGTCCTGGCAGGGATTCGAACCTAGGACCTAGCACTGCAAAGGCCAGAGTGCTAACCCCTGAGCCACCGTGCTGCCATGGTTTTCATAATTCCATGAAAAAATATTTCATAATTTAATAACTGTTTCTTTCAATTTTGGTTTCTGAAGCTCAAAATAGATTTCTGACAATCATTTTTTTTTCTAAAAAGGAGCTATTTATTTTAACTGTTTCCACTTTTTCTGAATTCAATTTTTATGGTAATCTGTGTGATGGTCTCTAACAGTCTACTAGCACCATATAAAGTCTTACAGATCATTGAACAACATACAGGTTGTGTCATGTTTGGTCAGAGAATACAGAAGACAGTACAGCACTGGTTATAGAACAGTGACAGCCTATAGTCAGTGTTGCTGTTGATGTTTTACATTTCTTTTCCCTCAGGAAACATTGGGAAAAAGCTTAGGAGATTTCCCGTGACAGAAAGATGGTTATGGAGCCGTCAACCTAAGACTGCTAAGGCAGTGAGCACAGTGAAACTGGAAACCAGACATTTGCTGATTCAGAAGTCAGCAAGCAAAAGTGTCTGCATAACAAAGACTATCAGTGACCTGCATCTACTGTGTACATGCCAAGAAAATCATTTCAAGGTCATTTCCCAGGTATTTCTTTGGTGCAACACATCATAAATCAAGAGGTGCATCTGGATGTCACTTCATGACATAAAAGTCAGAATACAGGAAAATACAAAATGCAACACTGTAGAAAGAGAATGTCCTAATTAGAATAAAGCCCTATACAGAGATAGGAATTAAAGTATTGATTGTGGAAGCATTTACGTAATTGCAGACATGTATTTAATGTTTTCAGTGTTCATCAAAATAAGGTTCTTCTAACTGACCTTTCCCACAATATATAAAGCAGTCATAGACATATCTTTCACCTTTCAAAAACAAATGGTGGCAAAATACCTTCCCCTTATTATCCAGCCTGTCCACACTTGGTTCTGCTTTGACTTTTCTGTCTGACTATGCATTCATTTAGATACAGCAGTTACACACTGATCTAAGCATTCTCTTTGGTAAGGGTAAAGGTATAATCACCAGTAAGTCATAGAGGTATTCTAAAATATTTAATCACCTCTTAATGTGATAATAAATGACTATCATTTTATTCCTGCAGAGTTAAACTGCACTATCACTGATTGCAAAGCTTGAATTAGTACCTTGAATAATAAAATTATATAGAGCTAGCCATAGAATACGGCAAACTTATATGAAAAAAAGGCCCAAAACATGTTACCTAGTTTGAGCTTTTCTCTTTTTTTTATTAAAGAAGAGCATTTTCCTTATTTTTGAATTGTTGAAAAGCTCTACTTGATTAGTTTATGATAAATTGATGTTGGCAGAAGAGAAAGTTAGGATAAAACTTTCAAATATTAAATCTTGATAGCTGATAAAACCTATGAAGTTATTAATCCATTTCTTCTCAGAAGAAAATGATTTGACTTGACATATGCTTTAACTTCCGGATGTGCCCAGCAAATCTGTATATTCTGCAGGAACAACAAATAACAAGTGATCCATGACTCATGCACAAGCATTTTGATTACTTTACAGCCAAGTGGATATTGATAGGAAAAAAAGTTACATGCACACTTTTAGATCACTATTACTTAATCTAGTACATTTTAGGCTCTATAAACAAAGCATTAAAAATATATTTTTCCTTTTGAATGTTTCAATCATTTTTAGCTAAATTAATTAAAAAATAATAGGCAATCATTGAAAAAAATAACATTTTTTAAATTTATGATAATGGAGACATAAGAAGTATATATGTTTATGAAATTTAAAGTTGTATAAATAGCCTGAATTAATGTACATAGAAATGTATATACAGAAGTTGGCATGTAAGTCACTGTACCTATATTCCCAATTAATTGCTTTTATTTATTGTAATCATTAATATCAACCTAAAAGGTACTGGTCTACTTTAGACATCAATTCCCAAATCTAATACATTACACTTACATAAAGTTTAGCTCTTGCTCAGCATTGTGGGGATAATAGCACTATCCTGGCACTTGTTATCCTCCTAGGACTTGTGCACAAAGGATATTGTCTGGGAAGGTCAGAAAAAAAGAGCAAATACCTACTAAGCTAGACTAAGTAAAAAGGAAGAGAAGTTTGGTCTTGAGTTAAACCTCAAGGCCAAACAGAGAGCAGAGGAAGGTCAAGGGAGGTTTAAGCATGTGCAAGGTTAAAGCTGCGTACACACGGCAAATTTTTCTCGCCCGATAATCGGTATCGGCCAATTATCGGGCGAAAATCTGCCGTGTGTACAGTCGGTCGTCGTCCATCGTCCGACGACCGTCCTGGCGGATCCATGGACGATGGACGACCGATCCTAATGAAAGGGAAGGGGAGAGCGCGCAGCAGGGTGCCGCTCCGTCGCTCTCCCCCCTCCCCTGTCCATAGAGCATGAACGGTGCTGTATGTACAGCATCGTTCATGCATCTTGCAGTCTTTTCTCGTTGGAAAGGATCGTGAAAGATCCTTTCCAACGAGAAAAATTGCAGGTGTGTACGCAGCTTAAGGAATGAGGCAAGAGTTAGTTCAGGTGGGCTGGCTCAGTCTAATCCAAAACTTTCATGAAGATCAATTGAAATGGTATGATTCACCAGTTAGTGATGTCCTAAGGTTCCTAAAGCTGGACAATAAATATCTTAAATATAATATTATCTAATAGAAATCGCATTGGGTAAAATACACCTTAATGATCCAAACCATGATCCAAACCAGAAAATTACTGAAATTTCCTCTAAGGAGGTAGTCACACTCGCTGATGATTAGTTTGATTAGATGATTAAGTGCATTTAACTGCCTGGTTGTTACTTCCCTCCTAATTCTAATGTAAGTGGTAAGGGTGTACTTCATTGTATACACACTGCTTCTGCATTTTGACTTAGTCTGTGGTAAATAAATGATGACAGAGTTTAATATGTCATGTGTTGTTTTTCATCTAAGGTTGTAAATGTTTTTGTTATATCCTAAAACACAAAATCTTATAATTGAAAGAGGGTCTTTCCATTATGACTGTATATGTCTTCACTAAATGTCAGTGCATTCATAATTATCTTCATTTAAAAACAGTATAATAAAAATATTTAACAAGGATATAGCCCTATCTACCCATTCCACACTATTATAGAGAGGAGGTTTTGGTTCTTCCCACCTGGTTCGAGTCATATTTTGTGGCTTCCAGACCCATCTAAATGTTGGTGAGTTTAGATGGGACAATTTTGTTTAACCATAATGAACTGCAGCACTGCTTAATCTTTGTACTATGGTCAGCAGGGTTACAATGGCCAATAATTGTGTCCAGAATCATGGGTAGCATCATGGACAATAACATATGGTCATTAATATCATGTAATACAAATTATTTAGTGATAGCAGTATGACAGTTGCTGTGGATGATGTGGATTTACATTCCTGGATGACATGAATAAAATGGAAATAATAACAGAGACATGGACAAAAATGTGGGTTCAGGGTATTTGTGCACTCTTGTTCCCCTTTTTTCCTGACAACCCAGGCTGTATGCCTACATAAAGGTCTGATTTAAATTTAAGTAGAACCCCACAATTTAACAACATTAATAGTTTTAACACATCCTATAACCATGTCATTTAAAGGATTGTGGAATTTCGTCTTCGAAGCTGCATGAAAATAATCTTTCTATGCTGTTCTGTATTTTTTTTTTATAATATTTGTTTTAAATTGATACGTTTCCCATATTAGTACCTGGATCCCCATGGTCTGTTTTGAAACTAGCTTGCCTATTAACCATGAGAATGGACAAGATTTGACCCCTAAAGATATACAGCAGGTAATTGGGGTTTATCAAGCATCGAGACAATTTAAACAAACTTGACTTAAGCTGCGTACACACTTCCAATTTTTATCGTTGGAAATGAACGACGAACGAACGACGAACGATCGATTGGGCAAAAATCGTTTGTAAAAAAAGTAACCAACGACGCCGACGAACGAGGATAGTCGTTGGAAATGAACGACCGGACCGGCGGATCGGATTGGACGACGATCGTTGACCATCTATCGTGTGTACGGTCGTTCATTGATCGTCCATGGTCTGAGCATGCGCAGTGAACGAACGTTCGCTCACTTCCTGTGGTGCACGTCACTTCCTGTATCATTCAAACGATCGCATCTATCGTGTGTACAATATCTGCGAACGATCGTGTCGTTATCTGTATGTACAGGATCGGTGCTATACGATCGTTCGCAGATATCGTGCAGGATCGTTCGTCGTTCGTTTACCAACGATAATAATTGGAAGTGTGTACGTAGCTTAAGATTAACCTGGGCAGTTTTTATCAGCTCTGTTTTTCTAACTGCATTGTACCAATTAGGATGCAGTCCATTATCTAGCTTATCACATCTAGCCAACTGGGAACTCGGCACAGAAACCAACTTTTTCACCGACTTAAGGTAAAAACAATAACATACTGGATTTGAGTTCATATTTTGATTCCCTGAAGTCATTCAGATTTGTCTTTTGTGCCACTGTGCACCATAAGTGAAAAGTTCACACATCCTTATCGTAAAATCTGTCAATTTAGCAAAGAACTTGTTAAACTTAAGGCTCTAACATGATTCAGGTATTGCTAGTATTGTGAGTTCCCTGGGATAAATGTCCACCCTCTTTTCAGCACAAAACTGTTTCCTGGTTTAATATTCCAGTGACGCTAATTGGCATACCCAAGCTGGGAATTTCCTAAAACCTGATTTAATGTTGTTCATAGATTTAATCAGCAACCAAGAAGTTGTCCTGAAGTGAGAATATAGATGATTTACACTAAGCCACTTCCTCCATGATACTGAAAGCCTGGTCTGCAGGCAATAGAAATAGCCCAAAGAATGTAAGTCCTGAGGTTGTTTCCAAACAGCAGTCTAATTGGTCATCATGTTTAAAATGGATAAACGGGCTAAAGTCAGATACCTTATTACCCAAAAGTATCATCAACCACTGTACATAGTATATGCAAATTCTCCACAGCCCACTAAAAGAAAAAATATGTACCTAATTTGCTTTGACCAATGTTAACTATGTTATACTGCTTCAATTTTCTTTCTACAAATCTGCTTATTGTGACCTTAAATTCTTAGTGCAGAATTTGAAAAAATCTGTGAACCAATAGAGCAATTGCATTGCTCTTCATCGACAGTTCACAGAACATTTCCAGGTTGCCATATTGGATTTTTTTTAATTTTTAGACGATTACAGCAATTGTATATAAAAATAGAAAGGTAATTTTTAATACTTTTACATGATAAAATGGCCTATGTAGCAATTGTTTATGTTATATCAATGTTTAATATTGTGTATTAATTTTGTATAAAAATAATAACCAGATTATTTAATGAAATTAGTAATATTAACTTGCAATATATGTATAGATCTCCATAAAATGTACTATTTAACCTCCAAAGTTATCATGCAGCATCAAATCTTTCATTCATCCTGAATTGTTTGTTTCATTTGATGTCAGTATGAGTGGAAAAGCAGCGGAAAAAAGCACCTTGTTTAACTAATGATTCATGATATGAATTTTTAATGGTATGTCTTTTAAGTGCCACTGTTACTCCCCTCAGAATGATGGATTGAATGAAATGAATTTTAGCTCATTCACATACCAATGGTTTTAGAGCCTAACTGTTAGGGCAGCTTTATACTAATTATAAAGGATTACAAAAAATATTCAAAAAAATGTTCTGACATGTCTGATGGTATTTTAAAGACAAGTGAAAAGTTTTATCACAGATAAATCAGTAGTAACAACTAAGTCAAATGTAGACAAGGAAAATATAGTATTAGTGCAATAAAATCATTTATAGAAGAAATTTTTCATTCAATATTTTTGCAAATTTTTAAAATACAGACCACAAGCAAGGGTAATTAAAAGCCTACATAACTGTACATTTAATGCCTTGAGTTTTGATCCTCTGAATTTCACCACGTCACCATTTTTTCTGCACTGTATCAAGGTGGGGTGGGGTGGGGGAAAGGTAGGCAAAAATAAAAATCTAATTGCAGGAAAAACAGAAGTCAGCTGAAAACATCCAACACCAATTCCCAGATAAATTTAATATATATCTGTATGAAAGGTGTTCTGTTACCTATATATAAGGTGCCTGATTCAAAGGAAATTTGTTGGATTGGAGATGATCACGTCTGTAAGTACCTTTATTTTTTTTACATACATTAGCATCAGTAGAGGATGTGAGTAAAAGTGGGTGTATCCAACAATATGTTACATCACTAGATAAAAGGCAATGAAAACTGAGCTAACATTGTTGGGTATATTTTGATGTCCCTTGTGTTCCTTAGAACTTGTCACATCCAACATTAGACCTGATCTGTAGCCTGGGACATGTAGAAGAGGGAATGGAACCTATTTCAAAGGGTACAAGTGTGGATAAAAGCATGGATAGGATCCTGGGATACAAATAGCTCACATGCCAAGAATTGAAGTCCACAGCTTTTGAGGTCACATATTGTAAAATTAGAATTTACCAGGATAATCAGTGTTTTGTATTGTAGCTCATTAAGTTCCCAAATGCTAAGTGTGACACCAAGGCAGGATTGGAGGTGGAAGGGAGATATATTTGCCCAGGATTCCTCTTTTATGTGAGGTATATTTACCCAAGATTCCTCTCCTGTGTGAAGTAGCAGGTGGAAGACTCTCACCTGTGAGATAAATAATGATGAAGCACTAAGGGTATGGATATAACATAGAGCCAGAAACTCAGTCAGTAGCTTAACTTGGAGAGACACAGACAGGAGTCTGTGCGGGCTCAGCTTGGCTTGGAAAGACACAGACAGGGGTTTGTGTCAGTGCAACTTGGCATGGAGAGACACAGACAGGGGATTGTGTCAGTGCAGCTCTATTTGGAGAGACACAGACAGGGGTTTGTGTCAGTGCAGCTCTATTTGGAGAGACACAGACAGGGGTTTGTGTCAGTGCAGCTCTATTTGGAGAGACACAGCCAGGTGGACTGCGTGAATGAGCTCTGCTGGAGACACAGACAGTCAGTCTGTAAGGGAGCTCGGCTGAGAGACTCAGAAAGTCGGTCTGGGTGAGTGAGCTGAAAAGTGAGCAGAAGGTTGCTGAAAGCTTGATTTTGAGCTGACAGGGAGAAGCCCTCCAGCTGATAGACAGGGATGTCTGATGTATAGTAAGTGCCGGACAGGCAAGGTTTTCTTTTGCTGTTCTGTTATTTTATCTGCAACCTTCAATAAACCTGGCTGCAAGCCCGCTTAATGCTGATACCTCGGTGTGTGATCTGAGTTGGATGAACCAGACAAGTGTCCTTTGACCCTAGCAAAGGCGATCCTGATCGTAACCCCTCACATAAGATAAAAACATTATACAATGAAAACAAGGAATTATTTGAGTTATGAACTCCCTCTGGTGACGGGCCTCATTGCAAATATTTTATATACATCCAATATATATAAACGTACTGATTTGTGCTGACTATACAGGCCACCCCAACCTTCTTTGGCCTGGAAGTCTTATCTCTGTATGTATGGCCATCTTTCATAATATCACAAATCTAGGATGGTCTTCCACACTACTGAGCTTCAAGCACTCTAGTTCTTTTTTTTTTCTCCATAAAATTTGTGTATGTAACTATCACATATCACAGATAGAGCACCTTTCATTTTATCATATTTAATAATTTTATATATATTTTATGACAATTCACAAACCCACATACCATTTATAAATAGAAAAACTGTGGTCTGAAAAACTGTGGGGGTGAAATAGTTTGGGGTAAAAAAATATATTAAAGATTGAAAACAAACCACACTCCTACATATAATCTGAATTTTGCAGAAGAAATGTTTTCTAAATGAGATTTAATAAAACAAGTTATGAGTTCTATATTTTAAAATTGAAATCCAGCCTAAACTTTCTTTACCTTTTAAATAAAGTGAGGAAACAATATAACCAGCAAGCTTTTTATTTCTATCTGTGTCACCCTTGGGATTTCCCCCAACTTAGCAGTTAATAGAAACAGCATCTCAATTAAAGTTATGTGGTTACATAAAACTGATTGAAAAGGAGGGCAAGGTAAAAAAGACTGTTCTTTAAAAGGTACTGTTACCTATTAAGTTAATAACTGACTGTAGACCAATGTTTGTCATAAATTACTGTTCCCTCAATTAATTTATTTATATTTACAAGTAAGAGATAAAGTGGGAGTAACTGGAAATAGTAGAGTAGGAACCCTCTGAATTACTTAATGTTTAGACATGCGCTGCTTATCCTGTTGATCAAAGAGCCCAGAGCTCACATATTCATGTAGAGCTCATAGAGATAAGTTTAGTAGAGTTTTTTTGGATTTTTTTGAGTATTTAAAAGACCATGTAATGTTTTACTTATTTAAAATTAAAAAGTACAAATTAATCTGACACTAGCATGTGTTTATATTTTTATATCTTTGTGCAATTATGCTTCCAGCTAAAAGAGCTTGAAAGAGCAGCTGTACAGCTTTTCATATTGCCATGGCAGTCATTGTTATGTGTATGAGTTAAAAATAAGCATGTTTTTCACATTCCTTTTGTGCCTTATTAGGAGCGATGGATGCTGGAGATTAAAAACGGAGTCTGACGTGGGAATTCTTATCTGAACAGTGAATGAAAAGCAAAAATGTTCTATCTTCCTAAAGGAGGCATGAAGCTGCTGGGTGTCTGGGAGATGATAAAGATCAGAGTGTCAGGATATTGTACTTTGTTGCAGATAAGAGGTCTGTCAGGTGCTAAATGACTATTTTTTCTCCTGTATAGAACATTAAGGCCCATATTTACTAAACAACAGTCTGTGCTAAAACACTTGAAAGAATTTGGTGCTCTGAATAAGCTACATATTCTATTGCTGGAAACTGTTCAATATCCAATAGTTAAGAATAAGAGGATTAAAATATGTTTTATATATTTCCTACTAAAATCATGCAACCCCAACAAATATTTCATACTGAGAGATGCCATTACAAAACAAAACACAGGTGTCAGGACATTCAAAAGTGAGCACTTAAACCCACAATGTTGTCCATTTAGATTCTTTATATATTTTTCTGGAATGTCACTCAAAGTATTTTGCCTCAAGCATGGGATTCACTCATCCCTGGGATACACATGCGTGGTCCATTTCCTGAAACACAGGAATTACAATGGAAATTAATTTTAGAGGTTATTGAAAACATTTGCAGTACTGCGACAATTATTATTCACAAATTGTTCTTTGTATTAAAGATTCCACTGTTTAAAGTGTAATATTAAAGGTTACTGTAATTGGTTGTGGTGTAATGAATCCACTGTAAAAGTATTGTATCTCTCCCAAATTGTATGATGTATGTTGTTTTGATTTCAATCTCAAGTTCGGGTATTGTACAATCAATCTGTATGATATTGATATTTTATGAAAATTGATGTATCATTAATGTTTGAAAATCAATAAAAATATTAAAAAAAAATTTCAGTACCACAAAGCAAATGTTTAGTATGTATTGCATCAAAATGATCAAGAACTCAATGCTTTAATAAATACACTGTAATACCTTATAAAACTGTGGTCTAAAGTTTTTTGTTTGTTTTTTTATTGTTTATAGTGGTAGAGCCAGTCAAACCTCTTAGTAATACTATTACCTAATAATATTTTTTATCTTTATTTTTGTTTACCTTTAAGGATATTTTGCCTTATTTCCTGACTTTTTAACAGATGTCAGGCAAACCAGGAAGAAAAAAAATAATTCCTTCCTTAAAGTCTAATTGATACGTGTTAGATCAGAAAGTGAGGGGGAAATAAAACTGATCAGCTCTGTCTCAGATCCACTCCTTAATTTTAGTCAGTGTGAATATTTTGAACTACAGGCTGCTTGTAGCTATGCCCACTCATCCAGTTTGAGACATATATGCTGCTCGATAAGAATCTTTTCTTATCTTGCACTGTGCTGTGGCTTGGGGGTTCAAGACTGGGCAGTTTTAGGTTGGATAAGTTTAGCTTACCAACTAAAGTACAGGTTGACTATCAAAAATTTTCGAAAATTCTGGATTTTTAACGGTTATATATGCTGTATATATTTAACAGAAAATGACTACCTGTACAGTCCTTTAAATTGATGCTGAATCCATACTGGGGCTTTACAGCAGCAAATAAATGAGAAGGAATGAGCAGGAAAGCATGGGCAAGCCATTAGCTGATTCTGGAGTACATCGCCATCAAAATATAAACGGCACCTCCAGAAAACAGTGTAAATTTGAAAATGCTCTCCGAAATCCATGCCGGAAATCTTAAGGAACCGGATTGTCGATGGCTGGATTTTTAAATGTCAACCTGTAATTCATAATTTGCCAGCATTTATATTTCTGAATGATGCAGGAGGGGAAAAAACTCCCTCAGAACAGAAGTGCTTCCTCCTCTTTACAGTTTCCTCATCTGCCCTAGGACTTTTCAAAGAAATAGTCATAAAATTAAATCACAAAAGCTTGCATCTGTGGGGGCAGTGACAGAGCAGAAGCAGCTTTCCACTACTAGAAATATGACAGAGAAGAAGAGAACTCCCCTGTCACTACCCCCGATCCTTATCATCCTTACTTGTTTCTCCAATACCTCAGACATTTTTAAATATATTGAGTGAACATTATGAAACTGTTATTAAATGTCTGGCTTTCTGATGACTGCTTTATGATTTAAACTAAATATAATGATTAATAAAAAATATAAATGTGGACAGGGAAGAAAAAAATTGAAAAAATTAAATTGCTGAAGTTTATCCTTGGACTTTGTACATCAGGAAGATGTCTCTATTTCCTGTTAAAGTGGTCAGACAGAACATGAAGAATACAAACATTGGAACAGATAAAGAAGTGAGAAAACTGGTAACATCAGATTACCCTGTCCCATTAGGAAAGGTAATGTAATCTAAAACAGGGCCCGTCTCATACTCAGGTGAAGACTGCTCTTTGGAGTATACTTTACACTAAAACAAGAACAAATAACATTTTGCTTATTCTATACCCAATGTACCAGACTTGAAATATTCTCTTAAAACTATTATATTATCAGACATCTTGGTTATATACAAATATAAGCATTTGGAGTGGACAGCGTTTCACTATCAAGTGCTTCTATAAGTGTGGGTTCTTCTCTAAATTATAATGTATTCCTTCAAGGATAACAGACTAATTGAGTAAGGGAGGCTTGTAAGCCTCTCAGCTTTTATTTCTGTCTGTTGCGGATTTCCTTCACTTTCTGTAAGGTGAAACCATTGGTATCATGATAATAAATAACCAGAAATATGTGTAATGGAGCTCTGGATATCAGCAACAAGAGTTCTAATCTTTTATCACCAAAACTGAACAAAATATACCTGAACACATATTTAAAAATGTTTCACAAAATTATTTTTTTAAGAGAAGAAGAGAGTTTGTGTTTTGGGGTCTCGCTAAAAGTCTTTATTTCGGTACCTTGAATTTTGCTTTAATATACTGGCAATTTTCTTTTTTTTCTTTTAACTTGTGTTATTGGTTGGTGCTAGTGATAAATGTGCATTATTTATTTCTTCATGTTTAAATGAGCAACGCTTTGCTTCAAGGGACATGTCCATCTGATTGACAGCTTATGCAGATATAATGTACAGGTCATCAATCACACTAACATTGTAGTAGGACATCACTCTACATAAAAGCCAAGCAATTATAAGAGAGGAAGTAACTAATTACAGGTGACAAGGTAGTGTCAGTAACATTCTAGTTAGTTTGCCTATAATCAACTTAAAATCTCCTACGGTTTTAACTAAGCTGGTTAATTGTACTTGAAGTCTGTAATCATGTTAGAATTATTTACTTGACACACAGGACTAAAACGTTAGCGTTACATGGTAATACATTTAAGTAACAAAATGTCAAAAAGTTTAATAGTTGTCAAATTGGCACAATAACTCTTTCTTATTCCCTCAAGAGCAGTCATATTCATTTTCTTGATCAGCATACTTTCCATTATTTTTAGGTAATATAACTTTTCTACAATAAGTTGTAGAAAACACATTCTGTCTTATTTTGAATTTCATGTTGCCATTACCTTATGAAATGTGTGTTATGTGATGTCAAATGGCTGTGACATGCTGCAATATGAATACAATACAATATATTTAGGTCTAAATAGTCAAATATGGTTAAAGAAAAATTAATAGTGGATGAAAATAATATGTTAATGCATTCAGGAATGGTTGATACACACCTACAGGGCAGTCCCAAATGCCAAAGACAGAACAGTCTCTATCAATTATGATGGATAAACAACTCATGTTCTTCTCGTCACTTGTTCAGTCACATATGTAAATATGACTGAATAAATATGACATAGGAAAATTTTGGTGGTTCGCGGTCCTGGCTGGGGGGGTGCACTGGCCAGAGTCACGGACCATGTCCCCCGTATGTATTGCAGGCTCAATGCGGTGGGTGGGTTCTGGCATCATGATGTCACTTCGGGGGAAGTATCTTCCCCTTTCAGTGACACACGGCTCCCCGCGCATGCGCAGTTCAGAGTCCGTGAAATTAGTGGTCCGTGACAACCAAATGGTTGGCGACCACTAAAAAAAAAAAATAATTTTAATATTGAAACAAACATGTAAAAAATATTGTTCAAACCTATGTGATTTTTTTCATCACTCATTACGCTTTATATTAGTTTTTAAATACCAAAAGCAACATTACGAAACTTTATAAAAAGTTTAGTTTTGCAAAACACTTTTGACACTGACAAAGTAGTTTTTTATGGCAGCTTAAGCAGTAACAACCAAAAAGGAAACCACTGGGGAACCACCTAAGCAGCTATTGGTTAGGGTTTAAATACACTTTACTCCCAATCAAGATATGTTTTTTTACTGTAGCTACAAATTCTGTTTCTTTATTTGGTCAAGTTGTTGCCTTCAAATCTTCTAGAAAATTCAGAAAGTTCTCAGACTTATATCCCATATTCTTGCTCTGGTACTACATGAAAAAGTCATTTTTCATCAAGATCATCAGTTGAGAACCTTGGTGAACCTGTAAACTTGGAATTTTGTAAAATTGTAATAAATTACAGGACAGCAATGTTATTGTACTTTCAGTAATTCTTACTATTATCTTTTCTGACCTGGTCAAGGATTGAAATATTTTGCTTCCTAACCGCAAACAATTTTAAAGTAATCCATTAAAGTTTTTTTTTGGATCTCCTTAGGTAACCCTGGATGGTTTACCTTCTCCAGTTTTGGATACCTTTAGTAAATCAGGTCCAAAGTATTTGCTTATTTGCACCAGAGAAATGTCACCAAACTGGCTGAAAAATCTGGAATACCTAATTTCAGTATTGGCTGGGAAGAAATACAAATCATCGAGCAAGGACAACAGTTCCTATATACTGTATGTATTTCAGTTGTGTATTTTGATGTTTACCTAAAGTCAGCTTTAGGGTAAAGTGCAGAACACACAGCTATCTGCCTTAACACAAGTAGTTTTAGACATCCTACAAGTGCAAATTGGGTTGTAAACCTGAAGATCTTGCCATCTTGGCGGGATCCCTAACACTGGAAAAACCAAAAAAATATAGGGAACCTAGCCGTGAGAGACAAAAGCTTTCAATGTGGGCTTCATGGAATAGGCAGAAAAAACAAACTCTCTGTATGGAAATCCACTGGGGTCTTCAAGGGATGTACAAAGTCAGCAGATGACGGAACCCACCTATTCCCATTTAAAACAAATTTTTTGATCTTGGGTTTTGGGTGGTTTGGTATGACTGGTGTCAAAGAAGATTTACTCTGAA
The DNA here is from genome assembly GCF_032062135.1 of Pyxicephalus adspersus. Lineage (NCBI taxonomy): Eukaryota > Metazoa > Chordata > Amphibia > Anura > Pyxicephalidae > Pyxicephalus > Pyxicephalus adspersus. Next base: position 61,113,980 of record NC_092862.1, on the reverse strand, counting down.
ATCCTTAAATTTTTACAAACATTACATTTAGGTTGGGATGTGCGTTACAGTGTCATGTTTATATGTATATTGGGAGTGTCCTGCCAATCAATTAAATATACAAAATCCCCTCAGTTAGTAGCTGGAGACACACCGTATTTATTATATAAACTAATACAGTTTAATACTTTGTAAAAAATAATATAGTTTGTAAATTGCAATATGAGAATTATTTTAAGATTTAGTGCTACAACCTGAATTTTTTAATAATGTAATTATTAATGTCATTATTTGTATAATAATATTTAAATCTAAAAATTCACAGGCTACAAATGATATCTTTACTAAACAGACTAGATTTTCTAAATGGTAGTGATGGAATAATGATAATGAGATAACAGGGAACCTTTTTGTGCACTCAAATAATATAGTCTTCTAGATCTCATAAAACCTCCTGGCTCTCCTCCTTTCTAGAAGTATCTGATGTATATACATTAGGGGCACCCGTGTAATCCGTGCATGCCATCAGGTTAGTATACCATTCAAAGCATCTGTGAAAACGTATATATCTTTCTTAACTGAACAGACAAATGAAGACAAATCTCTTACAATAAAATAACCCATTTTCAAAGGGGAGTCTGTACTTCTTTGACAAGTAACAAATTGTAAAGCATAATATGTATAGCACAGCATTCAGCTACAGGACCTGCAATGTATCCTTCCAGTGTTAAGCGGTTCTACATGGAATTTCAAGGCACGACATCTAAAAGAGAGACAAATGAGGCGTTCTGACAGCATTTGACAGCAGTTCTTTGTTCAGGATTCTTAGGGTCGCATGACAAAGGCGAATTGAGAAATAAACAAAGTTTAGGTGCACACTTTAAAGGAAATTGTCCCCTCCTTTAATGTAAAAGAATCCTTTGGAACTGTTGGACCGAGGTTTCTGTACACACAGCACATTCTGAAGACTTGTGTATGCCCCTGCTGATCTAAAGTAAGTGAAGCTAGTCACTGCTAAAAGACTTTACTCATCCAGATGCAATTGTCAAAACACATACACAAACCGCACAAAGGAGCACAACCCCCAAATGTTTTTACACATTGTCAACACTGACAATATTTTATACAAACAAAGCAAAAGCATTGCTCCAGTTCCAAGTGTCAGCTTGTGCAAAATTCAGTCAAAAAGATGCATGTCTGTTTGACCTAATATTCTTTTATAAATTACTTAAATGCCTAAAATATTGGGGCATATTTTCAAAGCTGCAAATTATCAACCCGTTCGTCAACTGCCCATTGGAAAATTCCACCCTTTAGGCACACTGCAGATAAGGATAATAGCCTAAAATAAATGTAAAATGTGAATGCCATTGTAAATTCTAAACACAATAAGATTTTTTAACTCAACTTTAGCCATCCCTGTGTATCATAAAAACAGAAAATTCAGTGATTTATCTGCAGTGACCACAGCATGAAAAACATTATTAAATAACTATAAACATTTAGCTATGTACACACTAGTAACATAAATACAAAAATTGTCATGTAGTATTCATTATAATGAATAAATAAGGTATATTTATATTACTTCTGTAAGGGGTCAATTAGCAGACAGCACTCTGCAGGTGTACCTGCAACTTGAAAAATGTTCCTGAAAAGTCTTGAAGTGTAAAAACTTCAAGGCAGAGTTTGGATAAGCATAACATACTGCAGATGGGAAAGTATTTTCTGGAAATATGCTTGAGTTGAGTTGCCTTTCAGTTGAGTCAGCAGACACAATTGATTTGCTATGTTTGGAGGGTCAGAGATGTTTGTATGGCATTCAAATAATTAATTGGCCTATATAATCCTATTGTGTGCTACTTCCCCCTGCTCTTAGATTGTAAGCTCTTCTGAGCAGGCTCCTCTCCTCCTGTTTTATTGTTTGTATCCGTTTGTCATTTACAATTCCTATTTTTAGTACAGCACTGCATAATATCTTGGTGCTACATAAATACGTTTTATTAATAATAATTATATTAATAATATTATTAATAATAATAATAATATTAAGAAGAAGAAGAAAAAGGAATATCTTATCACTGATCTGATACTCATTTAGGATGTCAGGTGGACGGTTTTTCATCAAAGGATTTTATGCATGTAGTGAAATAAACTGCAAGATCAGAGAAATGTGGATCTTATTTTTGTAGAAAGTCACGTATGTTGACTTCCAGGTAGCATGATTGGAGAAGGGAGCAAAGTAATAGAGTGATCAGTTCATCATTGTGCTGTTTCTCCTTTCAAGCAGTAGATTGAGTCGAACAAGTCAGCCTTATTTGTGTATTTAGCTTTGCGCCTTGAGTTCAACTGTATCACCTGCATCTGAAACACAAATATAAAGATTATGTGAGGTGTATATAGGAATATATGTTTCAATATGCATAAGCAATGGTATTCAAAGCCTTACCAATAATTATATGTTTTACACTGATGAACAAACCACTTAGTGATAATTGATCCCTTGCAGGTTTGTAGAGGAAGTTCTCAAAGTTTTCAAAGCCCCATCAAACGTGAGAAAAACACGCATCAGATCTTTTGTCTGACACTTTCAGTGTCTGTTATCTATTAGCAATGATTTCAGTAGATTAAGGCCACAAGCAGACAGTGAAGATGCACAATACAAACTTTAGTCCAACAGTCATACCATGTACATTGATATGACAGGTGAACAATCACATCAAAAGACTATTGTCTATGCTGAAAGACATCTAATTTGTGTTCATTTCTGAAACAAATATACCTGGATCTGCAGGAGCCTGTCTGGTATACACAAATGAATGTACATTTTGGGTTCCCATTAATATATAATTGGTGCTGTATCTAGGCTTCATAGGTATGTCTTTATTTTTTTAAAGTGAACTGACCAGTAAAGCAGGATATAGGTTTGACTGTTGTCCAATTGTCCAAGTGCAATGGCTTCTTCCTATACATTCAGCTCAGAGAACAAGGTTTACCTGCTGAGAAGTGATGACACAAAGTAGAGTGACGGAGGTACATCATCAGGATGGCAATTAGCACACCTGCATTCTTGGAACACTTTCAAAGCTTCTGAACCTATGTGTTAAGTGCTCATTGACTCTTATATTGTCTCCAAACTTGGCTTTCTGCACCTCATTTACATGCCCTGCTCTGAGTTGAAGTTCAGAAAGATTTAAATAAAGGCTTTAGGATTATGATAACACTACGAAAGACAATACTGTGGGAAACCTAAATTGTTTACTGTCTGAATCATTTTGAGTTTTCACTAATTTTCGTCATACCATTGTTGATGTGAAATTTATTTATACAAGTGGACACATTATATGAATAGACTTGATTTCATGTTTTACATGATTCAGGTTTCATTTTTCCTGTGTTATATAATATATTATATGTATATAATAATTAACTGAACAGGGAAGGCAATACATCAAATTCTTTCAAACTGGCTAAAACTCTTCTCCCAGATTAGTAAATTCCATTGATATCTGGCAGTGTAACTATACCTTTTAGAAATAGAAATAAACATATAATTTACCTTTACTCCACATACTGTAGACATTCAAAAATGATGATAATAATATATTTATACATTCCTAACAGCCAGCTTTTCTTATAGCCCTCTTGTAAGCTGGACAGTTCTTTACAATGGAAGTAAAAACAGCAATTAAGGAGGTGATTCTCTGAGCCAACGGCTTTTGTTTTCAGGTAATGGTCTTCCTTTTCAGCGTAAATTTTACCTAGGGCAAGGCAAAAACTAAAAAAGAAATCAAGACAGAGGTAATGCTAGGATAATAACAGCCAGGATGACATTGACATATTGTGCATGTCTGTGTCAATCCTAGCTGATGCAGCAACCTGTTCTCTATTAATACAATTGTTACAAAACACCAGGAATTTCAAGCTGACATATTACTACAACAACTCAATCATTGGAAAATCATTATAGATTTTGATTTATTTATTATAATAGACATTGGTTTTTCATATGTCATATTACAAAAAAGTATTGTAAAAAATACAATATACAAATTATATTGTATTTTATACAGATAAAAATGGTTTTAAAAATGTTTTTCACATACTGTTTTATCTATATAACCATGATCACCCAAAATCAGTACGTAATACATAAAAGGTAAATGTGCTTTCTATAATCAGATTTCTTTGTATAAACAAGAAAGACAATGATTATTTTTTTATGATAGACACTGATTGTTTCTGTAGTATATAATAAACATTTGATTGGTTTTATGGGCAGCATTGGGTATGTATTTATTATTGGCTTTTTTAACTGCCATATATATTTTAAAGATGCTACTCTAGGGCATTTATTTCGTAGTTCCAATATTGGAAAGTTACACATCAAAGTGCCTCCAATGAAAGAGAAAGAACATTCAATTGTGCTGTCTATAGTTACCAATCATGATCCTTTTTACAGAATAGACATATAAACAACTAGAAACCTCGTTTCTTTTTTTGGCAACAAGGACAGTTCTTTACAATTTTATACAAGATGCTTTTTGTTTGAGCTCATTGAGGCTAAATTTATTAAAGCTCTTCAAGGTTGGAGAAGATACACTTTCATCAGTGATCTCTCCTTTTCAGCCTTGGAGAGCTTTAATAAATCATGCCCATTGACCTAAAATCAGGCCCAATAACTAAAATCTCGGAAAAACTTTATAATAATATTCAAATATCATCATCAAATATCATCATTACTATACTTTTCATAAAATCTGCAGCATTTATTCAAAGAAAATCTTGTAAACCTGCCATGAAGTTGTATGTTCAGCGACTTCTTGTTGTGGCATGACAACATTCTGTTTCTGTCTCTGAACTGCTCTTCTGTGTTGTCACATATTAGTCTACACACATTCTAGTGGAACCTAAATGTGTTATTAAGGATTATTCCACTGGTATTACAATTGAGAACCCTAAGAAATGCATGCAGCCAACACTAAAGCAAGTACATTTACACAGGAAATGGATAGAGATGCAACAAAGAATGAAATACATTTTATTTACAAAGGGACATTTTATGACACACTGTCCTTCAGGTATGGTTCACATCTACTTTATTTGGGTTTAGGTCACATGAAAAACATCAATACTAATATGAGTACATGACCTGATTTGATTTCCCCACACTGCTTCTGCTTATCTTATATTATAATACATTGGAAAAATCAATGTTAGATGGCAGCATATCTTCAAGTGTCCCTACTTTGAAAGATGGCACTGCGTTTTGAACCCTAGCAATGGAGAAGTTAAAAAAAAAATGGACATTGATTGGTCTAAATAAAACTTTTTGTTGGTGGATCAGAATGAGCTCTGGCTTTGGGGCATTTTGGCAATTTAGATGATACAACCTTCCTATTAAGTGGCTCCAGGCTTTATACTGCAAAGTTGACCACCCTGCTAACTAAATGCTTCTAGCTAAGCTGAGATACATTTTAAATAGCGAGTCCAATATTTAAATACTCTTCCTTGCCTAAGCCTTGTCTAAGCCTATGCTGGGCATACATACAGCCACCACATAGTAAGGCTTAAAAGGAATCATGCACTGTACATCATATGAATATAAGGAATAAAAGTGAACCTGTATTTTGCCATTTCTTATGTGAAGTAACAAAAATAACAAATTCACTTTACAAGATATATGAATATTTTGCCAATGTTCTCTCTAAGTCTGTCTGGTTAAGTAATCCCATGGGTTTGTTCTGTATTGACAGTGTTCAGATTCACTTTAATATAATTAATTGATTGGTCTTTAGTGCAGACTTTCCAGGACTGAAGTAACAGTTCAGTAGTTCACATATTAACTTGTTGCTTGCCATTGCTCTTTAAATTTCCTAAAATTCTACCAACCATCCAATCAATCAAACTGTCTCTCTGTGAGTAGCTCCTAAAACTACAGAATGCTCTTAATGTAGGCATTATTGGTTATGTTTATGTTGTTTTCTGTTTGTGGCTGCCAAGGTCCTAAGCTAAAATCTAAAGATTGATCGCATTTCTGGCATATTTTGAAAGGAAAGCAACCAGAAATATTGAAAGAAAAATGTTAGTTGTTCTTTCTTGTATTTCTCAATATTTTCCAAGGTAAAACTTTAATCTAGTCAGTATGATTTTGTAGGTCTTGTCCAATAAGTGGAATAAAATAGAACTAAAGGTAAAAAAAAAATATATTTCATTTATTATATGAATATGAAAGAACAGATACCTGGCATCCATTTAAACCTACCTTCTGCTTCCTCTATGGTGATTCTTTCTATTTTACCAAGTAAAATACAAACTCCTCTAAAAGGTATAGGGAACGCATTATTTCATATTACACTTGCAAAAAGAGAGGGAGTAGGTCAGGAATTACTTTCTAGGCTTGAGAATAGCAAGGAAAATGCTGGATATCACACACTACACCATTACATTCAAGAGAAGGAAGGACAAACACAAAACAATTTTTATGAAAATCACAGAAGTAAGCAATATTTTCATCATATTTTTAATTCCTGAGCTACTGCATTGTACCTAAACACTGACTTTTGATTTCTTCTGGGTAAGTAGAAACCTAAATTTACCTTTTACAGGTATGTTTTGCACCTATGTATAGTAAATCATTAGGACAGGAGGCCTGGCCAGTGGACCTTCCATTTTAAGGTTACTTTAAACATTATTTACAAAAGTCTACAACTGCCACACAGGTCAGTGAGTTGACCTATGTATAAAGAAAACAGAACCTGTTATATAATAAACAAATATTGTTGTTCCTTGTTTTGTGAGAGATTCACTCTGGTTGTGCTGGTGAACACTGTCACTAAGACCTAAAGAAAAAGAAAAAACAACATTGTGAGGATATATAGAGAACAAAACATGTGTGAAAGAGAAATCTTCTAATAGGAACTCTAGTTATGCTGATAAAGTGGATTTACTTAAAGTGGACCTATCACCACAATTTGTACTTTTTATAAAAAAGGGGCTTTTTTACAGTTACAGCAGGATATGTCACCTGATTTCACATCTGTGCAGTGTGAGATTGGGAGACAAAGGCAGGAGAAGGAAGAAGATGGGAGAAGGTGGCGGCACCCAGTGCTTCCTCTGCACCAAAATGAAGAGGAATTTAGGATGTCGTGGAACCAAATTGAGGCCAGATGTGGAGGGATCAAGGGCTTTGCGGAAATAAGGGCCAGTAGTATTTTTTTTTATTTTAATAAAAGTTCCACTTTAATTTAGAAAGATTTTTTTTCACTTCTTTTTGTGTCTACGGGACAAAAAAAAAAGTAAACTACATATCTTGCATAATACACAGATGACAAAACACAACTAACATTAGTCAATTACTTTCTCAATTCAAAATGAAAAAAAAGGTACTAGATATACTTAAGAGTGGAAATATAGCATAAGTTTCAAATAAAAATTGAACTAGCTAATACCAACTAAAATTTATTAACTTACCTTTGCTCTAGTGTTGTCACCAATGGACCAACCGCGTCAAGTCCCAACCACTGCACAACTTCTGTTATCCATCCCACTTCCTGTGAACCCAAAATGTCAATAAACCTCATCACACAGCCTTGGCTCACAGTGCTTGGGGACTGAGCAACACTGACATGTCATTACATAAGCTTTACCTTATGTATATTGTTTTTTAAACAGGGGCTTTTGGGAGCAAGTAGTTGTGACGTTGCAATTCTGTTTTAAACCTATACTGTGTCACAGACATTCGAGTACTGCAACCTCTGTCATCACATAGCCGCTCCAACCTAAGTTGCCTTGAGAATTACTAAGCAAGGTTGTTACTATGGCCTCCGAAAAAATACATCAAAATGTTAGGTTTTAAATATTAAAAAAAAATTGTATACATGTAAAAACGTAATATATTAAAAAAAAATATATCCACACACATGACGTAAGAGTAAAGATTTTTAACAGCATAGGAATACCTAACTGATAATGAATCCGTGCCTTTCTTCTGAACCTGTTATTACCTATGGCAGCAAACACTTAGAAACTGTAAGCTAGTAAAGAGAAAAGGAAAGATTGTACATATTTCAAAGAAATGCAGTATTGGTCACTTTGAACAGCTTGTCGTGTGAATTCCACAGAAGAAACAACTTTGTCTAATATTTTCATGGTTGGCTTGATATGGAATCAATTAATCTGTCATCACAATTTAAATATACTTTCAGGTGAACAGGTTACAGGATGCGCAGAGAAAATGTTTATAAACTGGCTTCTGTGCTGGCGTCTCAGATATGTCTGCACAGGTGTATTCCTGATGTGCCCGATTGTTCACCTTTCAGCTTGGCTTGCTGCATTCTCTATCTACAAATGGTGCTGCCTCTTATCTGCATATTTTACTGCTGAGACTGTTTCTACTAATGATAAAAGCACCAACGTAACTATTACATGAATGTAGTACCTTAGTCAAAATAATTCACTTACCTGGCATTCGTATCTATAGCTCAAGAATGTTTTTTTGGTATGGTAAAATAGACTGTGGTTAAAGAAGGGCTAAAAACATTTAAGCACAGAAATGATTTATGATATGCCTAAAGAAACACTGTCACCTTGCCCTGTAGTGAAAATAATAGCTCCTGACCCCCATATACTCATTTACCTGCCCTCCCTAGCACCAACTTCCTCCTCTGCAGCCAATGTTTAGTTCAGCTTTGTAAGCAAGCTAATAATAGGCCTGAGCACTACCGCAGGGGAGCAGGTCTTGTGTTTCTTCATACCTTAGAGTTTTTACCTTGACTGCTGAGGAGCTGCAAAGGAATGTATATCAGGTAAGTATGCATGGTTGGGGACGGCCTTATGAGAGACCCTACACTTTGTTCTACATTGGTGGGATAACACTGTGCAACACCCCTTTGGTATACAATTAAAGTGGGATATGGGTCTAGAAAGTTTGCTAGAATGGTCTGGGCTCTAATTATTCCTTAGGTGTGTTGGCTGGCTACTTTCTGTTGCTGGAAAAAAAATTGGTTCTAGTGAGGAAACCAACCACTATCCAGGTATAATTGTTTGACAGCCAATGGGCTAGAATGGCTCCCATGTAGGCAGGAGGTATGAACCAGAAAAATGGTTGGAGGATGAAGAGTGTGGGGTTCCCCTGCCATAGGGCAGTAGAAGTCCAGGTGTGTAGGGAGTTGCTGGCTTGGCTTAGCTAGGTCTCTGACATCTTTGGACTGTTGGGAAGGAGGTGTGAAGTCATGGCCTATTATCTGCCTTATATTGGGAAGAAGTTTCTGAAAAAGGATAGGAATTAGTTTGACAGGAGCTTGTTTCGGGACTGTAGCTGTGAGGGTAACCCGCTCCAAAGGAGGCAGATTCTTAGTTGTCTTGTCTGGGCACTGTAGTCCTCAGCCCGAACTTAGGCCATGGAGGAGAAGAAATCTGGGATTTACATTAAATGTGATGAATTACTATCTAGATTTAGAACTACAGCCACTTGACACAGTATATCCTGACTCTCTTTCCTAATGTTGAGTTTACAAAGAAATACCCCTAGACTAAAGATAGACTGAGCCAGAGAGTTCTACAACTGTTTCTTTAAAGAGAGCATAGTTTGTTTTAAGATTTTTTTAGTTACCGTATTTTTCGCCGTATAAGACGCTCCGGAATATAAGACGCACCCAATTTTAAAGGAGGAAAATCTAGAAAAAAAGTTTCTGAAAGATTATTCCCCTTCTGATCACTCATGTTCCATTCATACCGGTATTCCCCTTCTGATCACTCATGTGCCATTCAAATTCCCTTTCTGATCACTCTGTACCTTTCAAATTCCCTTTCTGATCACTCTGTCATTCAAACTCCCCTTCTGATCACTCTGTCATTCAAATTCCCCTTCTGATCACTCTGTGCTTTTTTTCTATTGTACGGCAGTTAGGACAGGGAACAGCAGGTGGCGCTGTGCCGGCTTCTTTCGCTTTGCTTTACAGACAGGAGAAAACACGATGCTGGCAGAGGAGAGAAGAGAGACACGCTGCAGCCAGAAACACACGCAGGATCGGGTATCGGGTGAGTATAATATTTTAATTATTTTTTTTAACACATTTGTCGTATAGGACGCACTAACTTTTCCCCCTAAGTTTTGGGGAAGAAAAAGTGCGTCTTATATGGCAAAAAATACGGTAAATCTTTATAATTGTATAGGATTACATAAAAAGACTTACCTCTCTACATCCCTTTTTACTTACTTTGGCTTACTTTCAAGTAACAGGCAATATACAAAACATTAAAAAAAAAAAGACCTGAAAGTTTTTTCAAGGGTTCCCCTATGTTATAAATGTTGAGAAATGCTGTTGCAGCCCTTTGCAAGAGCCTCTTTTGGGTGAATTCAGCAGGAATCTTTCCAAAGGACGATGATGTCATTCTACTCTGGGTGCTGCAGGCAGAAGACCAGGGGTAAGAAATGTATAATTGTGATGTTTTTGTTTTCAGGTAATTTTACATTTTTAGAAGGTGGTTTGGGGACTGTGTAAGCTAAATGTAGTGGTATGTCCACTTTAAGCATTTTTGAATCACTAGGTGTGTCAAAGGGTGGTCAGCAGCATTGTTAGTTTTTTTTAAAGATTTCCCTTTATTTCCTGACCCAGAAAATTGGGGGAGAGCAATACCAAACTATTATAAATTCTAACCCTTTCCTATTCCATACCAAAATCAAAAAGAAAGTTTTGAGTCTACCTTTAATAGTAATCCTTTTAAAAGAACAACATTGAACAGGTGACCTCACATTCTGTAAAAGGAACCTGAAAACATGCACTGATAATATATGAACAGTTTTGGGAAACATCATTCTAGCCAATTCTTAAAAAACGTATTTCCTTACTGGTTGAAGGTCCAAAATAATCAGACTTTGCCTGACTTTTTCCTCACTATTTATTGTTATTACATCTCTTTCGTGTTTCTTCTGTTTATATATAATAGGTACTGTACACTTAACAAAGCTAACACAATGTTTGTCTACCATATAACCAACCTAATCCACTTAATCCTATAAAGGAAAATCTTTTTAGTGCTGTACAAAGAGAAATTACAGTTATGTTGTGACAAAGTACAAGCTGTGTAAAACTTGTATTTGTTTAAACAAATGACATTCCCTTCAGTGTAAGAATGCTACTTGTCAAAATCCTGGCCATGAATGCAGTCATAATCTGAGGAGTCAATGTGTGTAATGAAGAAGGCATAGTGTCACAAAAAATAATTTTTGTAATTCAGTGGAATAATACCAGAAAAAAAAACAATATGGTAAAGTCTAATTATTTGCATTATTGCATTGTTGTACAGGCTCTTTCCCTGTATTGAAAATGCTTACTCTAATTATACTGCATTCTTTAGGCTTCTTATAATGTGCATTAGAAAATGCAACTTAGATGCAACACACTTTATTTCCTGGCTGATGGGCATCCAGCATCCCTGGGCTCTTCTACCTGCGTTGCCCAAAAAAGCTCAGAAACCCAGGGTATGTGTTGCTAGGTTTAAAAAAAGACACTGTATGTAATGAAAATTGAAATGTTTTATTATAAGCTATATAAGCTCTGTATCTTGTATCTTGTATCTTTCTGTCAACTGCAACCCCTTTTTAATGTACAGTGCTGGGTGATCTGTTGTATAATTCTGTCGCTATATAAATACTCTTTATTATTGTTATTATTATTATTATTATTATTAATAATAATAATTATAATAATATGTTTTTACCATGTTGAGGAAGGGAGGGAACCAAAAAAAGAATTCCATGTGCATAGCCTTAGGGAAGCCTTTTCATTTGAATAGGCTGTCCAACCAAACTCTTTACTAGAATAGGGATCTAGGAAAGGCAAAATATAAGCAAAGCATATATATGTATGGCATTACATATCTCCTTGTACACATAGTAAAATAAAAGGTCCAAAGCATTTGTTTAAAAATATACTTTACATGACGCCTGGGTTGGGTCCTGGGACTAGATACATTCCCCCTTACTTTAGGTCATGGTCCCTTAGAAAAAAGGGTATTTACTACAAAAGGAGTTTGGAAAGCTTAGTTTAGCGGCCTTTTTACTGAATTATTACTAGGCCTTGATTCTAGAATAGGAGGGAAGGATCTGGGTGGGCCTTCCTATCCCACTGTAGTATGGACCATGTTTTCAGACTGGCATGACAGGTATAGGCTGTCAGGAAGTGCGTGGGTCAGTCTGAGAGTAAGCAGTGAAGCTGAAGGAAGCAGGACTGGGCAGCTCAATGTTGTTTTTGGACTTTTGAGGTGCAACAGTCGCAACACTTAAGTACCAGGTCTCCTCCTGATGTATCTGCTTGGGCGGCAGGACTTGATTTTGCTGACCATCTGGCACTTATTGCTGCAGTAAGCCATAATGTTTTGCTGAACTCAGCTGTTTTGTGTTACGTTATGCTTGAACCACAATAAATGGACTTTATGAACATCCTACAGTCTCCTGCGATGTGCTGATCCCCCTAACTTCACAATATCAACTTACAAATAAATTTGATATAGACCCAAAACTAATATAGTTACCTTTTCATATCATGCTGTCTGTTTTCCAAGCAGACTATTCCTATAAGATCCAGGGGTTCTCTATACATACCTCAAGGGCCTAGTGTCAATTTAAAGCATCTAATCTTTTGTCCCCCCCACATTTAATAGAAATTGGTAGTTCTAGCCCTGCAGTGAACATATGAAATTCTCCCAGGAATTTCCCAGATCAATAACATGTTATGTGTAAAGGTTGAAGCCTAAACAGCTCTGGAACCAAGCAAAGACATATTTGAACGCTATAGAGTTATCATCAGTTGAGAAAAAAATGAGCAACCAGAGACATATTTATAAGGCAGTCAATCATTCATTAAATTGACATGCCATTTACACAAGTTTAACCAACATGTGGTGTTCCCTATTCATTATTAGAAGTTCCAGGTCTTGCTAACATTGTCAGTGGTTTTGATATGACAGTTGTTACATTTTTTTAACTCTGATTGCATTTTTAAATGGGAAGTCTCTGGTTTAAAGATTGTTTGCCATTGCAATTAAACACTTTTCATGTTACCTGCCTATTCAATCAATTTTAAAATAAAATGTTAAATTTCATATCCAAAAAACAACAGTAAAATTTGCATGTATACTTGCTGATGATTCACATTTAAACTTCATCAGCTAACAAATGCTGCCAATGCCTAAGTCTGGATTTGGCCAATATGTTTATACTTTGTTATTTTCTTTAATCCATCAGTATGTGTTTGAATGTTAGAAGCATGGACTTAATAAACAGATTTTTTTCAAATCCAAAATGGTATTGCATAATGTTATGTGGTGCACATTATGCGTAATGGGTTTTTGTTTTCTTGAGATTACAAATTGCTTGCATGTGCATACACACACTACAGACAAAAGACCTGGGAAGACAAAATATCCCATTGCTTTACTCTATTAAAATGTAAAACATGTAAACAAATCATTTCACCCTTCAAACTTAGTGATAACATCAGGGTTGGGAATTTGACAGGAGAATGCATTATTTCAGATGTCCTCAACTTCTACAACTCCAAGCAACTTTGCAATATGCCTATGAAAATGCCAGACTAAAACATTTCCAAACAACGATAATTAACACAGTGCTGCTCCACAACTGATCTAGAAGCAGACAAAGTATGTTAAAACAAGTTAGGTTAGAATTTTTTTCTTTTCAAAACATATACCATAATTTGTCATGTCAAGACACACAATGACATAGGACCTTGGAAAATGTGAAAATAAATGAAAAACTTAAAGTTATTTACATTTTTCATTGCAATTGACAACCTTTTATAAGCATAGTGCATACTTGCATTTAGAATAAATTGGTTACTGAAAATAGTATTTTCACTGTAGAGTAAGGTAAAGTTAATACTAATAGTTAATATTTAATTGTAAACTCCTCTAACATTATAAACAGTGGAATTTTTTTATTTTTATGAATAAAAGGTACTAGCAGTGGCTGGTAAACTGGTGGTAGTGGGCAATCTACTCATTATTAGTAAAGAAAGATGTCTGAAAGTTGGCCCTAATGCAAGATAACACATACTTGTGGCAAATAGGGATGAGGTTGGGCATACTTTATGAATTATGACTCATTAAAAAATTATTGCCTTGCTCAATGCCATGGCTTTTCAACTAGGGTCTACAAGATTACAATGGCTAATAATATTGCTGGGAATACCAAGTGATATTAATGTCCTAATACAGTCAGTGACATCACCTGGGATTTCCTGCGGTAATATTGCTGTAGATCATTTAGCCATATGAGTGTGGTGTAGAAACACTGGCTGGTTGTAGGGTCATTGTGATTAACATGGGTTCCTATCACTGGGTGATACGATTGTTGCTGACTCTACTTCTACAGTCAGTGTTTTGAATGAAGGACTTTTAAACAGTTTTTGAGTACTGTGGTTATTTACAATACAGGGAACTTCCAGATTCACCATAGGTCCACTGAACAAACTTCTAAATCATTTTTGGGACAGCAGATGTTAGGACTTGTCCCCTAACATCAGGACCCTCACAATGTTTAGTGAGAGAAGTCGTCTAACATGGTACGTGATGGGGGTCTGCATCTATGTGCAGTAGTGCTATAGGCCCAGTTAAACACTTTTATTTCAGACATTATGACACTACCCTTGGAGACAGGTTGTGACAGCCATGAAGTGGGTTAAATGACACTGATTGTTGACTGAGTAAAAAAGTAGCAAAAAGTAGCAGAAAGGAACTAGTGTATGGGGTGAGCTTCAAAATTAATGTAAGTAATAAAACAAAAGGTTTTTTTTAAGTTAAAACCGCTTTGGGGCTCATTAAATAAAGCTTCATAGAAGAAAATCAGAACAAAAGGTGAAGTTTTTTTTAAGTTAGAAGTTCTTTTCACTTCATCCAGTGATACAAATCCATGTTAATCACAATGACCAGCCAGTGTTTCTACGTCACATTGATGTCACTAAATGATCTACAGCAAGAGTGCCCAACCTATGGCCCACAAAGCTGCCAGATCTGGCCTTCTCCTCATTCCCTCTCTGCTCGTTGTCTTGTGGGGGGGGCATGCATCTCCAATGTTTCCCTATGAGATGGTACTGCCAGGAGAGGGAATGCTCAGTATGAGCTCTCTGTGAGTAGGCATGTACTATAGACCTGGCCATCTTGCAATGTGAGATAATCTCACCTCTCATACAGTCCATACAGTGTCCGTACAGCTGTCATTATCCCCATATTTAAACCTTTGTATCTCCTACACTGTCAGAAAAATGTGAAATTTTCAGGGTACCCGGAGATCTGCTACTAAACTAAACATAACAAGTTGCCAGATATGGGGTCAAAAACATAAATTCCTAATAACTGTCAGGGATATTTTTTAATCAAAGGGGGCAATTTCAAGACCAGGGTCCCCAAAGTGAGCTTGCATGTTAGGGACCCCGGGGGCCACTTCCATAGCAATGAGAATTAGGGTACTGGTAACTCTGTCAGCTCCGTGCTGTGGTGCCCCAAATATATACTTACTCTTTTATAAAACTTTAAGGCTGTGTTCAGGTTGGCGGTAAAGTTGCAGTGCAGTTACCCCTTCCTCATGCCATAGAACCCTGGCTCGGGGGAGATGCTCAGTACTGCTCACTATCACCTGCAGTCAAATCTGCAGATGCTGCGGTGTAAGGGATGGAGCAGCTGGTGGGGTGCCTGTTACACTTAGCTGGCCACTTACCTTCTCTGAACCTCCAATTCTCTGGAAATGTGGGAGCTGGAAGGAAACACCTTTTGTCCACCCTGCTCCATTAAAATATTATACCTATCATATCATGCTACCCTGTCACACATAGCTTATACCCTTACTCTCTATGAATCCCAATTTCTCTGTAAGAAAATGGAAATGTAACTGCAAGTGCAGGACTCTTGTGGCTGACTCCCACTAAAATTTCATCAATACGGCACCATCACAAGATAAGAAAAACTCTCATACCATGCTATCCTGTCACACATAGCTGGCCACTTACCTTCTGGGAAACCCAGGAAAATGCAAACAACGTCTATATATTGTGCAAAAAATTCATTGCTACACAGCACATCCCAATCCACATAAACATGCAAAAATGCATGGAGAGCTGTAAACGGATCCTTTGGGGCTTATTCAATAAAACTTCATAAATGACAACAAAAGATTAATGGCAATAGAATTTAGTCTGGTTTCACCCCTTTATATAAGAAAACAAACAGTTCTATGAAAAACAACACTTTTGTCCTCATTTTCTTATATCCAGTTAACAAATAAGCCCTTAGGCTTCATTCACACTATGGCTGCTGAACTGTTTTGTAAAAAACATTTACAGTGCATTGCTGTGTGCCTTGCATTAGGGAACCCTATTCATTTGAATGAGCTACCTAATGCAGATAATCATTGTCACACCTACCTCTTTGTCATTAAAGCGCAGACGCCTGTCTTTTGCGCATGCGGGCAGTTCTGTCGCTGGGGGTGCCTCTGTTTCAAAGCTTTTTCAATTCCGTCCTATCCTCTGGCCAATCCGAAAAAAACCTCTTGACCATCTCTGGCTATTTTGCTAGCTCACACACTGCACTCAGTGTTTGTGCAGCGTGTCTCCATTGTGCCGAGCCCCTAGTTCTGTGAGCTAGTTCCTGTTCACCTGTTGCTTAATTCAGTGTTTCCTGTGTCCAGCTCCTGTGTTAACCCCTCATTGTCCAGTCTGTTGGTTCACAGCCAACTTCCCTGTGCTGTTCCAGTGTTCCTGTCTGTCTGTGGATATCCCTGATTCACCTGTTCCTCCTGTTGGTTCCAGTGTCTCTTGTGTTCCCTGTGCCCGCAGTGGCCCCTGTGTCACTGGTGTGTAACCTGACCTCTCTCGCTTGCTGCCTGCCTCGACCCTGGCCTTCCTCGACTATCCTCCTTGACTATCCACCTCAGTGTGCCCAAGGACCACAACCTGGCAGTAACCAGCAGCGCAACATCCGCACCATCAAAGGCTCTAGAGAAGACCTGGTTACTACTTAAGACTCTGTGCCTTGGCCCTTCTAAGGGCTCACACCAACTCTGTGCAAGCTGTAGCGCCCCCTAGTGGTCCCGTCTCTCTGTGTGTGACAATCACACACACATAATATATGCCTAAATTGCAACTATACATACCGGTATAAAGAGAAATTTGTGAGAAGGCAGGTTGTTTATTACAGAAGAGACAGGAGATGTCACATCTTCAGTAAAATAAACTTGCTTAATGCATTTTTTTTTTAACTTGTAAACTCAGCTGCATGTGTAGTTCAGTCCCAGCATACCCAACATGCATGGCTTCTGGGAAAGAAACTAAATAATAAACTCCTGTAACTTGTTACATCATTATGGCCTGGCTAATCAAGATGTTTGGTTCCAGTTTAAAGTGCAGTCAATGGTATATAGCACAGTCATGCAATTCACTATAGTGAGTTGGTAAGATGTATTTGGAGAAAAAAAAACAATGAATTGCAACCTAGTGCACCAACATACACAAATGATTAATGTATGCATATCTACGTGGAAATAGGTGTGTTAATGCAACCCACCAGTGTTAATGAATCCCTAATGTTAGTTTACAACGAATCCTGTATGTAAAGCTTTAGACTAAAATGCATGCAATTAATTAGTTCTTTAAAACATGCATTTTTTTTAAATTAAACATTGTTCATTGTGGATTTTAAAGCTAAACCTGTAACATATGTAACCAGAAGAAAAAAGAGGAATGCAGGAGATGGCAGTGCTGGGTGCTTACTTGGCGGCACGCTTGAAGGAGAATTTCAGGATGGCGGGAATGGAGGAAAGCTTCAGCACAATCGAGGGATCTGTGGAATTAAAGGTAAATGTAATTTTTTTTATTTTCAGTTTAGTTCCGCTTTAAATGTTTTAAGTTTAAGATTTAGTAAAACAAAGGTTACATCTGGCATGATCATCAATTATTTTTTGTATATGATAAAAGATAAAGTATAAAGCCTAGCTTCTTTATATTCTTTAAAAAAAATTACATTATAGTCCCTTGATAAAGCATTAATGTCAGAAAAAGATTTGTGGTGACAGGGAAGTAAAGTAGAACAATGCTTTTATCTTCCAGATCCAGCTAATACAGATTAAGTTTACAAGGGCTCCATCTAGTGTTAAGAAATGTCAATAGCACCTTCATTTTTTTTTACTAATCCACTGTTCCATGAGGAGTACTAATCCATTGCTATGAGGAGTACATAAAGCATTGTCAGGAAGCAAGTGTATTTTAGGGAAAAATAAAATCTAGAAATTATTAGGGCAACTAAAATGTCACTGATGCCTTCAGAAAGAGGTAGAAAGACTGTTCTACAAATCTGATTGGATTTACACCTCCCACTCTACAATTCAAAAAGGACTTTACAGAAACCAAATTAAACAAAAACATTCCAATTTTATAAAGACCCTTACATGAAGCAAATGCAAAAAAACTTTTTTTTACTGTTTCTGACTCAAAAACAAGGTTTCTGGAACAATTACCTAACCACTAAATGATCCACCATCTCCCTATAATGTTCAATGTATGAGGAGAGAT
Organism: Pyxicephalus adspersus; assembly: GCF_032062135.1. NCBI lineage: Eukaryota > Metazoa > Chordata > Amphibia > Anura > Pyxicephalidae > Pyxicephalus > Pyxicephalus adspersus. The sequence continues at coordinate 61,095,417 of NC_092862.1, read as the reverse complement.
TAAATTTAAGCCTATATTATATATCATCACACTCATATAAAAGCACATGGCTGTGTTTTTTGCAGACAACAGCTAAAATGCCATAAAAATGTTAAATGGAGGATCTTAGTTTACAATAATTGTAGCATTTTTAGCAAGCCAGTTTACCACAAGGTGTTCTTTATTATACTGGTCTATACATACCCCACACTAACTTAGTTATGCATGCAGATATATTATTTACTAATGTAATATATTTTAATTTTTTGCACTTGAATTTATTATATTGCATGTTAATGTGAATAATAAGGCCTATGTTTAATGCAATATCATTTACTAAACCTCATTAGAGGCGATATATAAACTCCACAGCCACTTTATTAGGCACACATGTTCAACTGCTTGTCCATGTAAATATCTCAGCCAATCAAATGGTAACAACTGGCAATGCATTTAGACATGTAGACATTGTCAGGATGACCTACTGAAGTTCAAACTGAGCATCAGATAAGGTGGGAAAAGTGACTTTTGAACGTGGTATGATTGTTGGTGCAAGACAAGCTAGTCTGAGGTTTTCACAAACTTCGGATCTTCCGGGATTTTAACGCATTTTACAAAATTTTGTCCAATATAGGAATCAGTGAGCATGGGCAAAAATGCTTTGTTGAAGAATGACCAGACTGGTTTGAACCTAGAGAAAGACAACAGTAAATCAAATACCAAATTGTTAAAACCAAAGTATACAAAAGAACAGATTGGTGTCCAATGAACCACCAATTGGGAACGCACTTACCCAGAAGTTTCTCTACCAAAAAAAGTTTGGTGAAGATTCACTGCTGTTATTTTAATAGAGCCCTAAAGGTATATTTCATTTGCAAATAAGTTTACCAAACTTTGTACCAGGAACAAAATTTAGTAATTTTCAAAAGCACATATTGCAGAATACAATTTGAATTTACTTGTTTAAAAATATGTTCTAACTAAGTCTGATAGAATTAACTGGTCACTAAAAATAATATATTTTGAACTTCATCCATTTGCAGCACCTTATTTATTAAAGTGTAAAGGCCTATATAGGGGGATATAAGATATAGGTCTATATAGGGGGATATAATATGCAGATAAAGTTGGACAAGAACCAGGAAGGCTCAGTAAGTTGTAATAAGCTAAATGAAATAATGATAATGATTGTTGCAATAATGAGCACATCAAAGATGAAAACCACTATGTCATTGTATTCATGGTGATTTTGCATCTCTGCTTTACATCATTGTACCACAAAATTTCCCTTATTGTAGGGATGTTAATAGAGACAGATGACCAGGCTTTGGAATCTCAGTTATTTTACTAAATGGTTACTCCAGGTGTGTAACTGGACCACATAAATAAAAGGAGTCCCTCAACTTACAGGGCTTTCATTTTCAACTGGTGACAATTATTTTAGGACTAAATACATATAAAAATGGTTACTTTTCACATAAAACAGAATGTAAAGTTAATATTAGAACTGTACATATAATAAATAGCTTCAGTATTTTTTAAAAATGGAATATCTTTCATTCCACAGTATGTTTAGTCTTCTGTTTATGGTGACTACAGCTAGCAATTCGATTCTGAGCAGTGCTAGATCACCCACAAAATGACCTCAGTGAGTGCCTAAGACTTGGTGTGTGTACAAGGACCTCTATGCTATGAGTACAACCATGGAGCATTCTGCCTCCCACCCTGCAACATAGGACAATAGGTGTACACTTACCTAATAATTCATTCTGCTCCATATTAACATTGTGAAATCTGTGTCTTGAACTTGAAACTTTATGGACCGGTCAGATGATTGTTACCTAAGATGAACAGTAATGCTCAATGTGACATGTGTACAGTGCTCCCCAGATGTTGTTCATTAATTCACCTTAGCAGACAGATAAATGGCCGATGGGGAATGACCACTGTGCACTCCTATGAAAGAAGAGTACAGTAGAGTGTGGCTTGCACATCCTCCCAATCTTCATCCCCCACTTTGTTCATCTGTCACTAGAAACTATCATAAAAGGTAATTTCCAGCAACAATCATCTGACATTTTATCTTATGTTTGTATGGGGCTTAAGAGCATGTACATAATTCTGCCTTTCCCCAAATTCTGATTCATCGTTTTTAATACATGGCTAGGCACACAGAATGGTCAATCAGGAGTGAGAATGCACAGCACTGCCTCGAAGTAAGAAACATTACAATTCAGAATAAAATAATTGGCCGGTGAAGTAACAGACAGTGCTTACCTGGGCACATCTGAGTTAAAGGGTTATAGCAAAATTTTAGAAAAATCTTGCTAAGCTGTCAGCAGTAAAACATCTCTCAAGTGCAAAGTATTTCCCAAATGAAATAGAAAATTAATAAATTCATGCTTTCAATTAAAATACTTATACTGTTTTGACTTTAAATAATTTAGGCAGAACTCCAGCCACAAACAACAAGATGAAAATGTTAACAGGCCATGTAAAGATAAAATACCAAAACTAGCTTCAGCTGCAAAATTCACCTTAAATCCATAGAATTGAATATCTCCAGCTAGATGCCATCGCTCTCATGGCAAACATCATTTAACCTTAGCCTAGATAGATCCTAGACACTACTCATCCTGTGATTGGACAGTGATAGGAGAAGCAGTACAGTGATGAGTTCATTCTCTGTCACTTTGCTTTCTGATCCCATCAGCTTAATGATTGTCAAAACATAAACTGCTTGGCTTCTTATAGTTTTCTCACACTCCTGGCTTGCTGTGCAGGGAACAAAAAAGCTGATACCAATTCAGATTAAGTACTGCCTACCTTAAATAATGGATGTACTGGTAATTAATAAAATGCATTCAGTTGCATTTGTTATATCTGCTTAGAGTTTATCTGTACATATTGATTGAATGATACTATTACAACTGGCTATAGGCAGGCAAATATTGCAAGCTAGTGGGGGGGGGGGGATATATATATATATATATATATATAATTATACATACATATGGAAGCAATTCAGCTGCTTTTAATGTTCCTCCATTTGTTCAGCAATATGGCATTATTTTATTGAAAGCAGACTATAGTAAACTGTACTATACTGGGTTTGTTGTGCTGGTCAATTCATATAAAAAAACAAAAAAAAAAAACAAAGCTATCTTGCCAGCAATTTCCAATGAATATGTTTAAAGCAAGCAAATGAAAAAACTACCCCTTCAACAACAAAGGAAGAAAAGGACTTTCAATTTAAAAGGCTTTCAGTACATAAGTTACAGAGTCCAAGCATCCTTTTACAAAGAGAAAAGCTGAGTCTCAAGAAGGCATTTGTGTTCATAAAAAGCCACCATTACCTGAAAAAAGCAATACAATCTGATAAGTTTATATCCAGACACACTGCACACAGAGCACCTACCATATAAAAAACAATTCAAGACACACTTCATTCAAACAGTACGTACAGAAAAGGGGGCTAAACTATACATAAACTATTACGGAAATATAATAACAGTTTTGCTTTTTCAATCATTTATTCAACAAAAATATTACCAGAGGTTTTGGTGTACCTTGGAAAAAGTAAGCCCTTTAGATTCAGAATCTGGTATTACCCCTTTTAGTAGAAATTATTATTGTAGGCATTTTGCATAACTGTTTACCAATCCACTGACAATAAATCTGTGAAATTTTTGACCACTCCTTCATGCAAAAATTCTTTAAGTGGAACTGAAATCTTGAAAACTGGTCAATCAGCTGCCAAATTTTACTGGGCTGCGCATGTGCAGCTGCATGCCTGTACGGGAGTTATGTAATCCTGGCCCAGCCAATCAAAGATAACCGTTTTCAGTTTATTGTAGGTTCTCTTGCCTTTGATTAACTTTTCAAGTTACATAATATAAATACTATATATTTAAATTTAAATATATATATATATATATATAAATATATTTTTATATATATACACATAAATATATACAGTTAGGTCCATAAATATTTGGACAGAGACAACTTTTTTTTAATTTTGATTCTGTACATTACCACAATTTAAATGAAACAACTCAGATGCAGTTGAACTGCAGACTTTCAGCTTTAATTCAGTGGGTTGAACAAAAAGATTGCATAGAAATTTAAGGAACTAATGTTTTTTTTTTTTACACAATCACTTCACTACCTGGCGACAAATGCTGAGCTGTGCATGTACAGCAAAATGTGACAGCTGGGTGATAATCAAGCACATAATAATAGTTATATCAGTAGGGACACCACTTGTTACTCTCTACAACAAACACCTGTCTGATCACAAATTGATCACTTATTTTCACAGTAGGCCCTTTGTTCTAAAATGCAACCTAGTGTTGAAGGAAGTGCCATTTTGGTTCCCAAAAGTCCGCCAGCCTGCCTGGCTTATATAAATTAACCACCTCGCCCTTTTCCTTTCCTGTAGGTAGGGTAGTGAGTTGAATTGTAGTATTGGCCACACTTACCTGTTCCAGTGCCCACAGATTGATCAGGGAAGTACCTTTGGGATTGTATCTATCCCAGCACTTTACAAACACCAGGATGATCAAATATATGTAAAGTCGCACTATGCTTGGAACATTTGTGGGGCTCTCAGGGCTCAGTGGAATCACATTACAGGTAATTGTGGTTTTTGGGTACTGTATGTCTGCTATCAACAAATAAGGCTATGTTAGGTATGTACAGAAGCAGCCCCATATGTTGATGGGGAGGTCTTTTCACTGCTCCCTACGTTATCTGAATGTTTTTATGAGACAATCTTAGATAATAATTGACTATATAGTATTTTAATGAGAAAAATGCCAAAAATAAATGTATGCAATTACAGGATTTATTCTTATATTATGCAACAACCTTACCTAGAAATAACTCGGGGGGGCAAAACCAAAGAATGACCGGAAGAGTTTTTGGCAAGACTGAAGGCATGACCCAATCCGAAATCAGACAATTTCAAGACTCCATATCTCTAGTAATTATCATGTGTCTGAGGGGAATCTTATGGGATTTAACAATCAACAATCAGTAAAGTAAACACACAATGCCCAAAGAGGATGCTAACACGTCAAACTGGGGCATTTGGTTACTTTAGCATTGTTAGATTTTAAACATCATTTATTATGTCCATAATAGAGGTTTCACTACTGAAATAAATTTAACTATCATAAAACAGAAAAAATATATATATGATCAAAAAAGACAGTAGTTTAGGAACAATTATTTCATATTCAAAGACCAAAACTTATCTTATACTAATTAAAATGTATTCATTGTTCCAAATACAATAAAAAACACCAATATATATTAAGACATCATACAATCTCACATATAGCAATATTAAAAATTTTGTTTTAGGATGGGTTTATATACATAGACTATCCCTTCAAAATATTTTATATTCATATGTGTGACGCATTTCGTGGAAACACTGTTTCCTGAGAATAATCAAAATACATACTCAATGATAGTTGAGGATACACATATCAATAAGCTTATGTCTTTCATCTCTGCAGACAAATTGTCCTGAGTCTTATATGTAAATGAAAGCTCACACACTCAGCCCTCCTAAACAATAGATGCTGGCCAGTTTACCATTGTATACATGAAAAGCTGTCCCAAACATAGAACACCAATAATCAAACACATAGAGGATCTACACGGAGAAAGACACTGTATACCTCATTAACCATTTATATATAATAATATTAGCCACTTGGAATCAGGGGATCCTCCATACATTTGATTAATGGCATTTTATGTTTGGAACAGCTTTTCATGTATACAATGGTAATTTGGCAGGCGTATTCTGTTTAGGATGGCTGGGTGTGTGAGCTTTAATTTAAACAATGTTTTAATTAGTTGTGTAACTTTTAGACTTCCATTAAAGCACAACCACTGTGTAGTACTGTAAATCAGCAGGCACAGCTGTCATACTGTATTTAATGGACAAAAATGGCCCATGTTCATAAAAATTACAAAGAATTTAGTCTGCTTGAAAGCTGTGGTTGACACCTTATATACTACAAACCCTAACAATGATTTTACATTTTCACACGGATTTCTGTGGTTTACATGTGCCTTCCTGGTCTAGTGCCTCATTTTTATGTAATTTCACATAACATTTGGTGCTTCAGCAATTTAACAATGGTTATTTTATTTTTTTTTCTGAACTCATGTTGTCTGGGTCCTTGCCCACCCTGTATATGGAGAAAGAGAAGAGAAACAAACCAGTAATTAGCTCAACTCTGTTGCTCTTTTATTTCTTATTGGCACACTTTGTGTCAGGACATGAGTGGTTCTATTTGTGATATCTTTAGGAGATTGGTCACATTTGTCAGAGAATAACAGACCTGAGGATAAAAACTTATTGTGAAATCATGTCCGTAACTCTGCCCATCTCCCCCCCCCCCCAAGCACAGTAATATCATCCATGGCTCCCGTCCCACAGCTTTCATGTTTCTGACTGACTCCTGTCAAACATGGGAACCAAACCAAACCAAACCGAGAAGGGAGCTATGGATGAGATTACTGTGGATGGGAGGGGTATGGGCAGAGTTACGGACATGATTTCACAATAAGTTTTTATCCTCTGGGCTATGGAAGTACAAGGGAAGATGGCTGAACTCACTTTAGGGATCCATGAGTTCGATGAGGATGATAGCCAGGTAACCTCCAGGCTAGAAGGACTTTGCCTTTGTGGTGCAAAGGAATGTAACACTCAAAGATTATTCAGTTTCCAGTAAAAACCTTTTTTTAATCAATATTTATCACAAACTTCTATAGAACTGTGCCCAAGGTTAGAGACAATCAGACCCATTGAAGTTTATGGATGTACATGGAGAAACTGCTACTATCAGACTGAGGTATGTATGAATTTGTGGAAGGTGGGTTAGGTAGTATTTTCTATTTAGGCTGGGTGGGGTGAAGGTGCAGGTGGGTGGCAGTGGCTGTATTGTAACCCAACTTTTCAGTAAGCACTCAAAAACAACCAGGTGGTTACTGAAAAGTGCCAGGTGCAGTACCCAGCTAAAAAGGTCTGGGCCCATGTTACTGCATATGCACATGGGCCAACATATGTAGCCTAACTATATACAACAATGGCTTCATTTATTGCTAATTTATTATATATATATATTACATATTTAAATTTTAATTTAAAAAATGGCAGCGCAAGCTTGTAGAAATAATAAATTACTCCTAATTCTGCAAAAATACACACTCAGAAAATACACAGTGGAATCACTTTAATACATAAAAAATAAAATACAGCATTCTGGTTCTATGAACTCCTAAACAGGATAGCACAGAGCCTGTAGAACAGATGAATGTATTCCACTGAAGAGCTGCAATTCCCACAAAAAGAGGAAGATGGTTTACCAAATTAGAGGTTTGTATCCTGCGGAGGACATGCTTTTTCATTCTTGAATACATAACTGCAGTCAAAAATCTGAAGTCTTTCAAGTCAAATGTTTAGCTCTAACACATTTCAAGGTGTGCATTACTTAAAATTTCTATACTGCATTTGTCTTCAGTTACTCTCATCTACTGACATATCTTAAAAGTCTCTTATTGCTTTCCAAGCAAAACTTATCATTTCAATGTGAACAAAAATAGCTAAATCAGTTTGTTTTTTCCCAAGACTTAGCACAATATCAGCTTTTGAAGGAAGCTTCCATGGGGTCCAAGTACCTTCTAGTGACCAATGCAACCTCAGAAGACTCGATCAAATTCAGACTGATTGGTTGCAGGGTTTCTGCCCTGATTTGCTGGTTGCTGAGGCATGTGACCTCCTCGTCGTCTGGGAGGAGCAAGGTATTCAAACATTGACTGATTGTGAGTTGAAAGCATATTCTTAAGGTCAGAAGGCATTGGGTCAGACCAGAAGAAGTCATGATTAAGAGCATCATCACTGTCAATTCTCTGTGCCGGATCCAGGACAAGCAGCTTGTCAATAAGATCAAGGGCATAGGCATCTTTCACATAAGCCTTTAGTCTATCCTTGACTTTTCTTTTTTGGCCTTTGGGCAGTTCTAATTTCTGATAGAGTTCATACTTGTCCACATTGGGCCATACCTATCAACAGAACGAACATACAATTAGAAGGCTTTTTCCAAATATTATGTAAGTAGGACATTATTGCAGAGTTTAGGTACTGTTCTCTAGCCGGTGCAATCAGAAGCAGTGTATTTACCTTTATTTGTCATACATTACCATCAACCTTTGCTTTATATTTGCTCAAGTGCAGACAAACATACAAAGACGACAAAAGAGTTTAATTTAACTGAAGTATGGAACGTGTTTTACAAATACAATGCACCCAAACACTCACCTCAGGTGTGATGGAACCACACAATTGGCTGATAAGTGTTAGCTGGTGTTGTTCTGTGTTTCCTTGCATGATGGGACTGCGTGTCCACATTTCGGCCATAATACATCCAGCACCCCACAAATCAATCGGAGGACCGTAATCACGCTCTCCTAAAAATATCAAACCAGAGATAGGTCATACAATCATCAAGTTTCTAAAAATGAATGCGTACATTTAAGCAAAAATTTAGGCCAAAATGGAAATGGTTAACAACCATATAGATTCCAGTTTTACTAAAATTGCAAGTTATAAGGGATCATTCTGTCACTGAAGCAGAATATATGTCATTTTCATAATTTGACAACTCCTATATTTTCAATGTTAAAGCAAAAGAAAATGCTTGACATGACTCCTAAGTAGGGTTCACTTTACACTTAGGTAAATTAGATTGAACATAACAATTGGCCCATGCAAACTGAACCCTAAAACCTGTAATCTTACCAGATTGTAAAATTCCACTAATTGTCAGGGAATTACAGGGAATGCTGATGGGGGGGGGGGGGTGCCCATACTCCAATTTTCTGTAATGTTGGGGCTCTCTACACAGTAGAATCACATTACAAGTAATCGGTTTATGGGTACTGTATAATGTCTGCTATCAACAAATATCGAGATGTACAGAAGCATCCCCCGTTGATGGGGAGGTCTTTTCCTTGCTCCTTATATTATCTGAATGTTTTTATGGGACATTAATAGATTAATAAGTGACTATGTAGTATTTTGATGAGAAACATTGCCAAGATTAAATTTGCAATTACAAGATTTACTCCCAACTTATGCAACAACCTTACCTAGAAGTAGCTCAGGAGGGCGATACCAAAGAGTGACCACACGGTTGGTGTATCTGTTTGGCTGGCTGTTTTTGGCAAGACTGAAGGCCCGAGCCAATCCAAAATCAGCCAATTTCAAGACTCCATCTCTAGTAATCAAAACATTTGCTGCCTTCATGTCTCTGTGAAGAATCTAATATGATAGAACAATCAACAATCAGTAAAGTGAACACACAATGCACTCAGAGGGCAGATTATAAAAAATAAGGCAACCTGGTTTACCAATTTATTTAACAATATAAAAATATGTTTTAAAGGTAATGAAAAGGTAGTGAAGTCATTATGTAATCAAATACTTTCAATTGTTAACATAAAGATGTCTCTGCTCTTCCTGTACTCACCTGAATGATTCATTAGTCTGCTTCTCCCTCTCCCCAGCCTAAGCTTTGCTATACAGAGATTGCAAAAATGCTAAATAAAATACAGATTCTTTCACTAGTGGCCCCTTACAAAATACCTTTAATGATGTCTTACAAATCCAGAGCTGCAATAGTTTAATGTCTTGGAGCCTTTAGCAGACATTGTAAACTTGTCTAATTTTACTAGAAAATGTGCTCCTGTTCTGTATGACCTCAAATACACAGAAAGGAACACGTTCTGTTCAAACTAATGAAAAAGGTTTTAGACAACATTGCATAAACCATAGTGAACTATGAAGGAATGAGTGGGAAACAAAACTAAAAAACTGCTTGTGTGTTAACTTACCTTATTCCTATGGATGTAGTAAAGGCCATTGAGTAGCATTTGCATGACCTTCTTTATCTCCGCAAGAGTGAATTTGACATGTGTATTACTAAGAAGTCCAGCTAGATCATGTTCACAGAAGTCAAACACAAGGAAGATGCTTCCTTTGCAGCGGTTGTACTGATTGGCTGTAAAGGAAAAAAAAAAATTACATGAGGAAAATATTCTTGCGATGAGTAGGGCTTAAAGCAAAAGCCAATTTACTATTACCATTTTAAAATCTAAAACTAATATTTGGCTGGAATTCCATTGTTTACAATCAGAGAGGACTTTTCTTATATGAGATGAGCAAACCTGGCAAGTCATTTTTTTGGGGCGAAATAACATTCTGTGCTGCATCTAAATGTGTGCATGCAGATTTGTATGATCTGTGGAGAATCTTACATATCTAGAACCTGGCCAATTAGAATTAATGTACTGTTTCATTGTCCCCTATCATAACTTGCACATACTATATAACATAATTATGCACGGATGGGGAAAGATATCTGATATATTGGTATGTAATCCTGTTAATCAAGGACTGCAAATATTGGACATGAAGAGATTATAAAAAAGTAATTTCATTGATAAAAAGAACCAAGAGACATGCAACTAACCCCCATCATGAGGGATCTGCACAATGTCTAAATACTGAACACTCCATACCTTTTGTTCTGCAAATCTCAATCAGATTTACAACATTTTCATGTTTCAGCAGCTGAAGAATTTTTATTTCACGTAGAGCTGTGATTGGAAACTAAAAAGAGAGGGATAAAGAAAATGAAGTTAAAATGGATATCAGAGCAAACCAAATATGAAATAAAACATACACGGAGCACGTCTGCAATGCATGCACATTTCTTTGTAAGAATTGTTCTGTAGTCCAAGATACAATGGAAGGACTTATTCTATTATATAACATGATGTAGAAATTGCACACAGAAAAGTTTTGAATTTGACAAGATGAACAGGTATTTGTTCAAACTATACAGAGATATAAAAATTGCTGGCTAAGCTAAAATTACCAGCTCAAAAGGGTGCGAATAGAAGACGATACCAGTAAAGGATGACATATAGCTTATGAATGAATATGTACTTACTCCTTCTTTCTCATTTTCCATCAATACTTTTTTCAGTGCAACTGTCTGTCCAGTCTGTCGATGCTTGGCTTTGAACACTTCACTACAAATAAAAAAAGGAAACATATATGTTAGGACTTACAAATAATTATGCAGTGACATATACCAAGTTCTGACTAGCGGTTTTGCAAGCAGTTGCATGAGATTTTACAGCTTAAAACCACTTGTAAAGAAATGAATACCATTAAAGTGAAAAGACCAGTTCAATATTCTCTATTTGATAGGTGATAGGAGGTGGCAGTGCTGCAGCGTGTTTTTTGGCCTCTACAAGCATTCAGGAGAGATTTAGCACCCCTGCTGTCTCCATAGACATGAATTGATGCCACTTGTGGAAGCCTTTTTACATATTTGTTTTTTACAAGTAATTTTTATACAAAACAAAAAAAGAACTGCTCTGCCAGGCTTTACAAGCTGCTTGCAAAGGTCTGAAAAAACCTAGAAGTGGCAGCCTAAAACCTCCCAAACAGATCAGACACTGGGAAATTTTGAGCCACTAAAACATTTTAAACAAAAAAAAAAATAGTAATAACAATTTTCATTAAAGTTTATGCTTAATCTGTTTATACTTTGCATTCCCTGCCCCACAGTAGTGCAAGAATAAAGGTAAGATCGGAGTTCAGCTTTAAAGTCGACATACACCCTGACCCTCCAGATGCTACTTTTACAGCAAATCTCACACAGCACAGGGATCAGACAAGGGGGGGGGAGAACAATCTCATAGTACAGGGATCTGACATGGTGGAGGTGGGGGAAATCAGACAGCACAGGGATCTGACATGTGGGGGAGATCAGACAGCACAGGGATGTTGATTTGCGCACACACAGCCCCGGTCCTGATTGTTCTTTACCCGAAGGTTCCCTGTCCAATCTTGGCCAGACGTTCATACTTGGACACCTCGTCGCAGAATGGGAACTCCATGGAGTCATAGTTCTTGGCCATGCTGGCTGCTGTGGATGGTGCAGGTTCGGAGTGGGAATCCAGAACTGGGTCCAGGCCGCCCCCGGCGCCGCTTCTCGCCCTGGAGTCCAGGCCTCCTCAGTAAAGTGATGCCGAGGCCTGAAGGTTCTGACCGCGCTCTCTCACCTTCCTGGCACAAGAAATTCCTTGTCCCACAAGCAGCTTTGAAGACAGTAGCTAGTTACAAAGTAGACGCTAGAATAGAGTTCTAATTTCAATGCAGGAAAAGAACCTGGAAGTGACGAATATAAAACAGGAAATGGGCGGGGCTTCACTGGTCAAACTTGAAGCCATTGTGTTCTAAGATAATCCTACTTTAGTAATTCATACTACCAGCTGATGGGCTTGTTCAATGACGTCACAGTCAGCTGTTTCTGCTCCGTGCGCATCGCCTATGTTTTTTAATGGAATTTTGCTCCAATGTGAGCTCCCCGGGAGTGGGCGTGTTCTATAGACCTCGGAGATCAGCTGCTTCACCAGGAACAGCTACAGCAGCACGAGATCTGTGTCTGTGTCCATGCTGCTGTCATTACAATGTATAAACCTTCATATCTCCCACACCGATTATTGTACAAACGTGAATGTTTCAGGGTACACAGAGGACCATTAGAGCTGATACTAAACTTCAGTCCCCTAAAAACAAAATGCCAGATACGAGGTCTATAACATAAAATCCTAATAATCGGATCTTCTCTCATTGAAGTGGGCCTAAAGTAAAATAAAAAACAAGATGACACCTTTACTTGCACAGATCCGTGTATTCCGCTGTATTTGCCAAAAAGAAAAATGCCTATATTACTGCACATGTGTGAGATCTCCATCTTTCTTCTTTCAATGACAGAAAAGTCCCTCATGCGTATGCCTGATCTCGGAGCCCAAGCCTCCAGGAATTCGTATCCCAGGAGGCTCTGCGCTCCTATTTATTCTTTACCGCCGCAGCGATAATGACAGAATGGGAGGGGCTTTGCCTTTTTGTGTTTAAAAAAATAAAACAAAACAAAGGGTTATTTACCATTCTGCATAAAGTAAAAACTGTGGTGATTGGCTATTTCAAGATCAGGGTCCCTAAGTGGAGTTTGCATATTAGGGACCCCCGGGGGCCACTTCCATGGCATTGAGCCTTAGAGTACAGCCAATTGTCGGTGCGCTATGGTGCCTTAAATATAAATTTTCCCGCTCACCAAACTTCAAGGCTGCGTTCAGGTTGGAGGTGAGGTTGCAGTGTGGTTACCCCTTCATCATGCCATGCTTAGGGGGAGACATCCAGTACTGCTCACTGCTTAGAGTCAAATCTTCAGATGCTGCGGTGCGAGGGACTTAGGGACTGTTACACATAGCTGGGCACTTACCTTCTCTGAGATGTTACTAACTAATGTGGGAGCCAGTGGGAAACACATTTTGTCTACAATCCCCCCTCCCCCATTAAAATTACTCTCTATGAACCCCAATTTCTCTGTAACATCTCCCTATAGATGGAGCTATTATTGACGTTTGTGTAAGAACAATCAAATGTTGCTATTCTTCTAAATTTTTTAGGTGGTGCATGAGTTACATAATTGACATGAGTTACATAAATAACATAATTACATAGAAACAACCCAGGGTCTTTCTACCTTACAAAATAAACAATAACATGTGTACATTTTGTGCAGTAAAGAAACCTTTTTTTTTTTTTTTAGGAGCCTATCATCATAAGTAACCTATGTAGGGGTTTTGATATGGGGATACAGGAGAGAGGAGGGAGACACAGGTGTTAGGATGCACTCCTATTGTTGTGAGGTTTATATGCGGGGTACAGGAGGGGGAGGGGCAGGTGATGGGGTGCACTCATATTGTTGTGAGGTGATATGGGGGTTCAGGAACGGGTGAGACAGGTGATGGGGTGCACTCCTATTGTTGAGAGGTAATATCGGGGTACATGAGGGGGTGAGATAGGTGTTGTGTACAGAAACCTGGTGGGCGATGGGGTGCACTGCCTTTGTTGCAGTGTGATGTGAGGGACTCAGGTGGTGTTGTGCTGTTGTTATTGGAGGATGTTATAGATATTATTGTGGGGTGATATGGGAGTTTAGAAAGGCGGAGACAGAAGTTGGGGTGCTCTTGCATTTTTATAGGGTGATACTGGGGTAAAGTAAATGGGGTAAGTGATGAAGCGCAGAGCAAATTTTGGGGGGTGATAGGGGGCTCATGAAGGGGGAGAAAGCTGATGGGCTGCAATGCTATAAATGTGGGGTGATAAGGGGGTTTAGGTAGGGGGTAGACAGGTGTTGGGATGTGCTTGGTTTTTGTGCAGGGTGTTAAGGGAGTACAGGAAAGGGGCAGGTGATGGGTGCACTGGTATTTTTGCTGGGTGGTATGGGGGATAACTAGGGGAGGGGAGTCTGGAAGATGGAGAGAGATGTTAGGACGTGCCTTTACTAAAGTTTGATATGGGTGTATAGGGAGGGGCAGATAGGTGATGGGGTGCACTGGTATTGTTGCAGGGTGGTACGGGAGTTCAGGAAAGAGGAGACAGGTGATACAATGGAATTATTTATAAGGAATATAAGGGTATAGAAAGTGTTAAGGGAAGTGATGTGGTGCAATAGTAACATTTTGTTGGATGATACTGGAATTAAGTATGGTGAGGCAGGTAATGGGGTGTACTGCTAATTTTGTGGGATCATTTATGGTTTTTAGAATTGGGGGGATTTGGAAATTTTTAGAGGGTGATATGGGCTAAAAGAAAGTTAAACCAGATGATGAGGGCACTGCTATTTTTAGTTGGTAATATTGGGGTTTAAGAAGGGGACGGGTAAAGGGATGCAGTGTTAAAATTTCCATATGATTGGGGAAGGGGGGCAGGGAGTTGGAGAAAGATGTTGTGGCGTACTACTATCACATACTATTATTGCAGTTTGATATGGGTGTATAGAAAGGGGGTGCACTGGTATTACTGCAGGGTGATGTGGGGTAGGTGATAGGGTGCTCAGTTAATTTTGCAGGATGATATTGGGTTCAAGAAGGGGGAGAAAGCTGTTCCATCGCTACAAATGTGGTGTGATATAGGAGTTTAGAAAAGGGGAGAGACAGGTAATTGGGTGTACTTGTTATAGCCAGGTGATATGGGGGTTTAGAAAATCCACTGCACAGAAAGGGGGGGGGGGTAAACGTGCTCCGCAGAAGGGGGGATACAACATGGATCAGGGGGGCAGTGCACTCCACAGATGGAACGGGGGGGGGGGGGGGTTGGGCGGGATGCCATACACAAGATGGCCGCTGCCGTGCATAAAATGTTTTATTTTTCATTGATGCAAACTGACATAGCCAGCACCACTAAGGGGTCTGCTTTAAATTGATTCCAAATTCTAAGTGAGCCCTGAATAACCCCACACAAATACTAGGCCATGTGGTGAGAAAAAGTCTCAAGTGGAGGGGTGAAGGTCTGGTTTTTGCCAGAAACCTAAAGCAATCAGACAGGTAAGATGCACATTGCAGAAATATCCCTTTCTGGCAATAATGACCTGCCTGATCGTACAAACTTGAAAGCCTAGTTCAGAGGAAAGGTAAATCAATAACATAGGTGCATGTATGCATACCAGAAGTAGCGGGAGTTGTTAAAATATCATGTGTGTACAAATAGATTTGCAGGCATTGCCAAGTGGTATCTTAGAAGCAATATGTCTCTTCTCAGTGGGTTTATCATACAATCACTTCTACTGGCTTCAATGGAATGGTTTGCAACAGGTTTGCAATGCATTCCATATTCAAGTCAATGGAATCAGTTTTATAATGTCCCATAAGGTTGAAGTGCTGTAAGCACAGGACAAACTTACTCACTGTGGTTGCCCTAAATAAAATGCTTTCAGGCATGTAGTGGTTCCACCTGGGAGTAGTTTACTTTGCAGATGACAACTGCACATCCTAAATTGGCCTAGGCCCTGACATACATGTTACAATCAATCTACACAATCTCCTCTATATCCAAAAACATCTATGTAATGCAAAGGCCAGCCAAACTGGATACATAGTGATTGAATGTTTTTTGGTAGGTCCATCTATGTAATTAAATTTAAGCTGATTGTGCAGTGAAATTGTCATTTGTATGGTGAGACTTACATGAGTCATTACATGACTAGTTTGGATGAGTTTACAAAGGCATCAAGCTAAGATATTATGCAAGGCGACTAAGCAGGAGCTAACCAATGTACTAATGGTTATTTAATACAGATTATGGGGTTTTGTTTGCTTGTTGTTTTCTAGGTGGGTTAGGGATTCTTTCCATGGCACTGTGATGGGAACCAGTGCTTGTCATTTCAGACTAATATATACCCAGATTCCATGAGAAAATACTGTATGTCCTATGGTTATATTAAACTATAGGTTCATATGTTCTGATTTGATTCATTTTTTTTCTACATTTTACAACTATAATTGTACAGCATTGGGATTCTGATTTTTTTCCTCCCAAGTTTTACCAAGAATTTTTAGCAAGCTATGGCTCCACAGAGCAGATCAGTATTTTTGTATTTTATTCTCTTTTATTACAGAAATTTATTAAAGCAGAACTACATACACTGAGTAATACTTACATGTAAAAAAATGTGTGTTAATTCCCCCACCTAATAGATTGTAAGCTCTTCGGGGCAGGGTCCTCTCCTCCAGTGTCACTGTCTGTACTCGTTTGTCATTTACAACCCCTATTTAATATACAGGGCTGTGTAATATGTTGGCACTATATAGTTCCACTTTATTAATAATAACAATACTAATAATTTTATGTGGTGCAACTCCCTGCAGCTCGGTGCCTGACCCTGCTGTTTTACAGTCCAGCTGCTATCCATCCCTGCCATTTCTCACTACACCAGGCAGACGCAGCACTCTTGCACTCCTATTGCCTATTCCAAGCAGCCATCCTGCACGGGTCTCCCACAGTATTTTTGTGGTGTAGGCCCTCCAGATTTTCAATCAGAGATGGTGCCAAACATCCTCCAGGTCCCTTGAACCTGTGTCTCCCTCTGCGAGAATTTTTTACAACAAATTCATACAAGACTTCAGGGTTTAGAGCTCACCCAGGAAACTACCCAAGGTTACCTCTGTATCATAACCCTATGCCTAGTGGATCATGAAAACCTCAACTGCAGAAATAATGTCAGGGTTCGAGGCCAGCCACGGGCTACCTCATCTTGAGATCACATCACCGCTATCTTCAATTTCCTATTGGATAAACCCCTGACAACAGCTCTGGAAATTAAGTCTATTGGATCTGTGACTCCATGTCACAGTCGTTTGCTATGCCTTGTGATGTGATCTGTAGAGTTCACTTTTTTTTGCAGTAGAAAATGGCATGAAAAGCATGGCTTAAAGGCCCATTTAATTTTAATGATTTTTTTTTAAAGCTACCTTCTCCCAGATCTGTCCAGGCACACTCTGAAGATGCGCCTGCTACTTTACTTTAAGTATTTTCATGGTACATACAAATGGGGTCATCCTCATCACCCTGTGGAAGCCTAAGGTCGGTCTGCCCTGGGTGTAACAATCCTTACTTAGTGCGACAAACGAATGCTCCACTTCTTGAATAAAGACTGAACCTTTTATAGATACTACTGAATTCTATATCAAATGCCATACAGTTTGTTACTACCTTCTTACTCTCTTTTACTGATGATGATGATGATTACTGTCATTATTATTATTATTATTATTATTAATAAATGGGATTTATATAGCTCCAACATATTACGCAGCGCTGTATATTAAATAGGGATTGCAAATGACATGTCATGCAAAATGATATGGGTACTGTTATGGTGGAAAGATCTTTTAGACCTCTCCGGTCCGGGACTAAATTGTTGCACTAATACTTGTACTTCTATTGTTATTGTTGTTAATAGTTGCTGAATATATATTTTTGCTGTAGTTCTCTGATGTTCCCCAGTCCTACTACTGTATCAGGCTTGAATGTTAGGGGTGGGTGTGTGCTTTATTTTTGATTGTCTAATGTCGGGTTTCTGCCCACAGGATGGGCAAGCCTCCTCACCCTAGCCATTGCTACCTAACTCCCTCAAGTAGGTAGGTGCCATTGTTTGGTGGTAATTTAGGGAATTCCCTACATTCACATAGATATTAACAAAGTTTTATATTCTTCTTTTTCTGATTATTTCCCCTTTGCTTAGTCCTTCCTCTACTATTTTTAAGCAATTCTGTTTTTGTTTTTGTCAAAAGTCTGGGCGGCACACAAACCTTTCATGCAGGGACTCTCATTAGCCATGGAACACATTGCAAAAAAGAGCATGAGGCGTTTGTATTATCCCTTTTGCAGGTTTTCAGATTCTAGAATCTTCCTACAAACAATTCATTTTTGCTGACCTTTACTCCAAACTGCTAGCAGCTAGAGAAGCACTGCTAATTGTCTTTATAAGGCTAAAGCTGCTTTGACAAAATGCCGACATACTTTTTTGGGGTTTGTAAACAAATGCAGTAGAATTTTAGCTAATGTTGTCTGATCTCAAAGAGAGCACTCCTTTAGTGAAGTCTCTTGCAAGAACTTGCATCTGCTTTCTACTTCAAATGGGCTGTGGAGGCAATTACGGATTTCAAAAGATCTTTTGTGGCTTTTTATCCTTAACTTCCCTTTACTTCTACATTGCCAAGAGGTCTCTTAATTGAATACAGGCACCTTTTTGTGGTTCGTCCATTGTAAACTTCAGAAAATGATGGTACAGCCTAAATGTACTCCAGGCCCTACCTATTGCTGTTCCCTCAGTGTTAATCACTTAGTGTATCCCTCTTTCTCTGCTCTCATCCAACTGTTGAAACAAATCTTTAAATGTTTGCCAAACTGGTAATGCTGACCAATATCATACCCCTGCTATCACCACTCTTTTTATACTCACAGAGCTACTGGGCCCTCCATAGAGATGAAAGATGATCTCGAGTTTGTCTCATTGGGTTTCTGGCACATTATCCAGCTGAGATATTTTATACGCTTTCTTCCATCACCAGACCAATTTCTCTGTTCTTTTACTGTTTTTAAGCAACTTTGTTCAAGTCATGTACATCAGGTAGTGTCCCTGTTATATTTGGCCATGATAGTTCTAGAACTGGGACCTAAACCGGACTGTCCCAAAAAAATACTTTTTGGCTCTTCATCACAGTATGTAAAAATTTACATCCCTTTTGAGCTGGTATTCCTCATGCTTCTCTGGTTCTGCCTATAGTAATCTTCTGCTCACTTGCCAAGATAATATGGCTTAGGCATGTATTCCAGCTCTCTGGAGTAAAGCAGGGAACCCTAATGTAGCTCCATGGTTTTCTAAAATTAATGAGCTTGTTAATGTTGATTGATTGTTAGAAATTAGTGCTACTTTAATAAGTACTGAGGAAAAGGTGGATCAAAGATTGTTTTAATGGGTATGCTTTTGAAATTCTGCAGAATACAGGTTTTTGCTATTGGTTGATATAACCTAATTTACACCCTCTCTCTTTCCTTCAACCCCCCCACTACTCACTTCCTCTTTCTTCTTTTGTCTCATTCCCCTCTTCTCTATTTCTCTTATTCTTTTTTGGTTATACATACTAGACCTGACCACCGAATTAGCAGACTGTTATCCCTATACTTGACCTGACCACTAGGAGAATGGAAAGGGCCTTTAGGAGGATATGAATTAGCTTCCACTGGACTTATTCCCACCCTGTTAAAGGCCCTTGCCATTCTCCTGGTGGTCAGGTCAGAATTAAGGATAGGAAACCGTCAGCTAATTTATGACAAAGCTAATTCCCATCTTGTGAAAGGACCCCAGCATTCCTCTAGTGGTCTGATCCAGAATTAGAATATTGGTACAAGGAACTTTTAATGCCTCTTAGTGGTCAGGTACCAATACTGGACATGACTAGTGGGGAATGCCAAGGTTATTCCATGGCATGGGAATTCGCCTTATCATATATGAGCAGGCTATTTTATTTCCTTATATAGGACCTGACCACTAGGAGGCATCATCAGATCTTTGTATTGGATAAGAATTAGCTTTGGCTTATATGGTTGGGCTATTTCCTATCTAAATGCTGGACCTGACCATTAAGGTAATCATGAGGTCCTTGTACTGGATTGGATTTGGCCTTTGTTATATATGAGTGGGCTTTTTCCTATCCCTATACAGGACCTGACCAATAGGGGGCATCATAAGTTTCTTGTACTGGATGGGAATTACCCTGGTCACATATGAGGTGGCTTGTTCCTATCTTTATACTAGACCTGACAACGAAGAAAGTGATGAGGTCCTTGTAGTGGATGGGAATTAGCTTTGTCATATATGAGCAAGCTATTTCCTATCCTTATACTGGAGCTAACCACTGGCAGGCATCATAAGGTCCGTGTACTGGATAGCAATTAGCCTGGTCATATATAAGTGGGCAATTTCCCTATATCTATACCGGATCTGACCACTAAGCAGCAAAGAATCCTTATACTGGATGGGAATTAGCCCTGTTATATATGGTGGTCTATTTCCTATCCAAATAATAAACCTGACCACTTAAATAATTGTGAGGTCCTTGTACTTGATGGGAATTAGCTTGGTCATATACTGTATGAGCGGACTGTTTTTTATCCCTATTCCAGACCTGAACACTAGGGGGCAAAAGGTCTTTGTACTGGATAGGAAATGGCTTACTGGACGTCCCCATTACAGTTCCCAGGCTCGGGGAAGTGGGCTGGCTGTGTCCCTGGACACAACCTGCCCACTCTCCCACTGCAAGCTCAGATCTGCGATGGGATAGTGGGCGGGGTTATGCCATATCGACGTCACTCTGGGGGAGGTTTCTCTCCCTTTCAGTGACACCCGGTTCCCCACACATGCACGGTCGGCACCTGGTGATTTTAGTGGTCCGCGGGACCGAAAAGGTTGGCGACCATTGCTCTAGAACAGTGGTCACCAACCTTTTGGACCTCATGGATGGGTTGTGTTCATACAAGGGAAGACCTGCGGACCGGGCAACTAGGTCCACTTGGTGATGCCCAGCAGGCATTGGGGTCTCATTGGCGATGCCTGGCATCTGCATCCCATAGCCTCGCATCCTAGCATGTGAACGTTGGAGACATTAGGGGATGGAGATGCCGGTTTAGGCTTTAGGCTTAGTAGTTGTTGCAAGAATGCACTAAACTTCACTAAGCTTACTACTCCTGACTTAGGTCTGACCTGATTAACAAAACACCCTTTATAAGAATAAGTTAGCTTTTTGAGCTTTTTTTCACACTTTCCAAATCCAGGCAGACCTTGGGATGTGCTCTGTAGAATATTATAATATTGAGGAAGCTATTAGGGTAGTTTAGAAAAAGGACCCAGTGGATTATAATGGGGCTCATATTACTCTTTTACCAGATGTGTCCCACGAAACCCTTCAGATGAGAATGTGACAAATGAAAAATGATCAACATGCTGATGAGGTCAGCACTCTGCTCTGTCCTGTGTAAGTATATTCGCTTTGCAGTTGTGATTGGCTAAGAATTCTGCCCCTCTTCCGGCCTGAATGCTGCTGTCCAGGGATCACAGGAGGTCGATACCAAGAGCAGTACTTGGACTAGTTCTGTAAGAGATAAAATATCTCTGTCTAGAATTTAGCTCTAAGGAACTGCTTCAGACAACTCAACTCATTCAATGGCCAGGTATAGAAATACTCTGTGTAGATAATCTATTGATCTAATTCTTATTCTTTAAAATTATCTATTCTTTAAAACAAGTAGGAAGTGCCATTGGAAATACCCACGTACTTTTGCCACTCACACTGTGCAACCTCTGTTTGAGGAATTATACAAGAGGGCAAAGGCATGGGAGTCAGTTTTACTGCATTCTTACCCTATGGTTGGATTAGACATAAACCTGACATTGCGGGGGTAAGTCAGGTACATATTTATTGTTCTGTAGTTTGCACTAGATCTCATTGTGTAATGTCAGACTGTAAAGTTTGACACTAGCAAAAGGCAGCCAACTGCAGGGGTAGGCCATAATAATTAGAAACACATCCAGGCATAGGAAAACTCCATAATCAAAATGTAATTGCTTTGTTTTTACTTTCTAAAAGTGGAATGAAGCTACCCTCCTTTTGAAAACCAGCCCCTTCTTTTGGCAGTGAGACCTTCCAGGATAGGAAATGGGACAGCAAGTGCATGTTTTCCCTATCCCAGAAAGGTTGTCCAGAGTCTAGTTTATGCATTTTTTATTTTTGCTCTCATTTTAGACTGCATGCGTACTTCTTCAAAACAAGACATTGTAAGTCAGTAATGGAGAAGACTGCAGAAGATCAAAACTGACATATACGTATAGGTAATGGCGATCTTTTGCCCTCCCTCTGACTTTTTGGGCATAGCTTCCAGGGCTCAGTACTACTTTTTGGAGTTTCTTTAGCAATTTCTTAGCAAGTTTTGGCCCTGATTGCAGCTACCTAAATGTTAACTATACTTTTGGTATGAGATGAAATAAGCAATATTAGCATTGGTGAGTAGAGAGATGTTGGCGTGTATTGGGTACAGAGCTTTATCATTAGCTGCCAGTCAATTGTAATGAAAGAATGGTATAATTAGTAGTACTAATAGTTATACCAATGTCATTTCCAGACATTTTTTCACTTTGACTAAATATGTATTATGATCATAAATAGTAAATATGATCATAAATGGAATTGTTTTGATATATTTGAAATTTTCATCTAATCAGTTAAAGATATTGCATAGTGTCCAGCTATATTTAGCAAATATGGGATCAGTCAGAATTGTACCATAGTCTGTAGATGGAATAAGCCTAGTATTATTAGGATTAGATGGATGAGTACTAACTCTCTCCTAGCCTCATTGTTCAGCAAACTGTAGAGTTAGATGTATCAGATCTTGATGGGTGTCGTAATTTTCTGTGAGCTGAAATCTCATGCAATACTGCAATTCTTTCAGTCTATCTTCTGTAAATTACAAATACCCCCACACTCCATGTCATGGAGATGAAAAGAGGAATGAGTTTGTACTCCCACAGCCTGAGTGATTATTCTGCTCCATACAGTACAATGAGTGGAAAAACACACTTGCCTCAGGAAATCCTTGACTCTATTTAGTTTGAGGATAGTATGTGTGCGTTACCAAAAAATACTCATCAAACAGCTACAAGTTTCAAAGCTGTATGCTGGAATAAGCTTAACTAAAAACTTCCAAATATACATCTGTATATCTGTGTGTGTGTATATATATATATATATATATATATATATATATATATACAGACTTGAATAAAGCATATTATTTTTTTACAAGTACATTTGATGTGTATTTGTCAGTGAATCAAGCTACCTGAGAACTAATATATTTATTATAACAGTTCTACAGAAAATTCTGGCACCCCAGGAAAGGGCTTCTCCTACATAAAGCCATCTAAGGAGGCTGCACACTTGACTCATCTATACTTTTCCTTAGGGTGCCTGCAGAGCTGTCAGCTGCTGCCTATACATAGTGGTGACTAAAGTTTAAGTATTTTGTAGAAATATATTTTTGGGGTAAAGGAAGAAGATACCCCTTAATTTTGGGTGATTTGCAGTTTCACACTGTTGATTTATCTTGTAACAGAGTACAAATATTAAGTGTCATAGATCTCCATGTATGTAAAAAATTCATAAAATAGTTTAAGGACGTGAGTTTACAATACAGAGGGTCTAAAGGGAATTATATAGTCTGCATTTATTAGAATATGATTTGTAGTGTTCCCAGTCTGATACCTTGCAAAGGGTCACAATTTTTTAAAGCTATTTTAAAGTGATGTTAAATAATAACTGACATCTCTTGCATGTTCTTCTGTGGAGCTAATTTGTGTCAGATATGAAACTGGGGTATAGATGATTAGTATACATATCATATTAGTATGATGAATTGAATTCTTCAAATTCAGACATGTGCCCTAAAATCAAATGCCTTCAGTGTAAACTTTAAATAATTAAGTTAACAATATCAAAAGCTTTTTCTGTTTCTAAAGCCAGAATTGTGGAAGAGTTATCTTGAACTTCAGAAATCTGATTTATAAGGGTGATCAGATTTTGTAAGTTAGCAACCAATTTTTTTGTCGCCATACCATCATTACACTAAAAAGCTCAAAAAGGCCTTTCATTTGCATGGAGTAACTCATCTCTCTATTTAGAAGTTTTTGTGTGGCCTATTCACTTCTATTTCTGACGCATACTTTATTTTTTTCAAAAGTCAGGATCATTGTTTTTGAAAACCATACCACTGATCTTCATCGTGGCCTATGGCCTTCTGCATTATCAAAGTGGCAAGCGCTATCTGGTGATATGTAAACTGGTGATCATGTGGTAGTAGGTAAATTCAGTGAATAATAGTGAACTGGTGATCATTGATTATAAAATTTAGGAGAACAAAAGACTGTTGTTATTTTATTAAACAAAGAGTAATTATTATTGGGGTCAGAGGGATTGCAATTCCCTTTATTTATTGGCCTCCTAAAGTACTGATTGTAATTACCATTTCATAGCAAGTTACTTCATTCTACCGCTAGAGGTCAGTCTTTCCTTGATACACAAATCCATTTTCCTTTATCTGCTTTAATGCAAAGATTTTACTCCTTTGTTTATCCCCTTATGATTGACTTACAACAATTCCTTTATATAAAACATATCTGCTAACTGAACATCTATTCATTAAGTTTAAAAATCCAGGCACTATATATAATTTATTTTGCCTGATGAGTTTATTTGCTTCTCGTATCTTCCATTTGAAGTTGCAGACTAAAGTAAAGGGCTAAAGAAAAATTCAGCCTGGGTAAAATAATATTACAAAAATCACCTATTAAGATTCAACAGGATTTCCCTGTCTGAAAATACTAGGCATTTGTTAAGTAAAATCATGACCATCAAATCATGTCTAGTCAAATGACTATAAGATCTTAAGTACAGTAAGGTTAATTGTTCCCTTTTTGTGGAGCATATTTTAATAGGTAAAAGGAATTCAACTGAAAAAAAAAAAACTGGCAAAAAAAAAAAAACACACCTTTAATCCCGCAGGGCAGTCCAATCCATCCAGGGTTTCCTCCATGGGGTCCCGCGTCATCCTGGCATCCGTCTCGGGCGCCGTCATCTTCGTCTCTTCTTTTGGGTTCTTCATCCTACGTATAAATGATGTAGGATGGAAAAAAACTTGCTGATCTCATTGCGCATGGGTGAGATCGGCAAAAAAATTTTCTTTGCGCAAAAAAGTTCCTTTTGCGCATGCATGAGATGCTAGGGCGTGCGCAGAAGAAGTACCCAAGAGCCTCCCGGGATGTGTGAGGTAGGTATCCCAGGAGGCTTTGGGCTCCCATTCATTCTCGATCGCCTAGGCGGTGCTGCACCCTTTTTTTTAAAAAGGGTGTTGCACTTAAAAAAACAAAACCACATCATTTTTACCTTACATAAAAAGGTTGTCTACCCTATTATGTAAAGTGAAATTTCTGAGTTTAGTTACGCTTTAAATAAAAATATTTTATGTAAACTAATTTTGTCTTTTTTAAAAAATAAAAACAAATTTGTGGAGAACGCCTTGTAGCGCAAATCAGACCCATTTAAGGCATGGAAAAAGGATGTCAAGAAAAAGAAAGAATTTTTTTGTATTTTGTGCAAGTAAATCAATGCGTAAACTTTGGAGGATTTGGCAAGTGAATGTACATTTCCTAAGTTTTAAATATAAAAAGTACAGGAAAGATCTTTTTTTTAAGAATTTATGTTGGTTAAATATTGAAGTATGACAGTATTGTTTGGGAGAATCTGGGCAAATTTTGTTTGTGGCTAATTTTAGCAGGTGAAGGTCGCTTGAAAATGGACACATTATTAAGAAGAAGGATTGTTGTGCAGTGAATAGGAACATGGGTTAAAATATGCTGAATTAGTGGGTGATATTTTTTTTCAATGTCACTTATAGGTTCTTGCTGACAATCTCTGTTATATATTAAATATAAAATGAAAAAAGTACTGAGAATTTAAACTGTTTTCATTCATCTAAATGTGTATGAAGCATTGTGCTGGACTTATATTAAACCTGTTTTACAGAGTTTTAACTGTTTATTGGTTAGAATAACTGGTGCCTTTGTTCAGACAGGAACTTTGCTTTCCTCCACATAAAAATATTTGTCATGCATGGAGCAAGATTATCTTTTATATACAGGAGGTCTAAAATTCTGCAATGAATACATGCATTTGACCCTATGATATTTAATACTTATTAAATAAGATGTCCATCTAAAGCCCTCATTTGAAATTCCACAGCTAAAAAATGCTGCAGGGATGTGACCCCCCTTGTTACCGAAGTCTGCAGGAAATTTCCCCTGTCCTGCATTCACTTTTACTTCATGTACTATTGCTTCTCAGAGCACCATGTGGCAAACCCCATACAGGACGCAGCAGTGTCCATTTTGATCTCGAAAACTATTGACTCCACTCAGGTAAGCGTTTTGGTGGTGCAGGTTCTATTTGTACAGATGTGATATTTTCCAATAATTTATAAATTCAATTGGCCCCAAGGAATTAACCACCAAATCACCAATTAAATAAAATGGTTGCACTTGGAACTTTAGTGTTTCTTCAGTTGAAACTCTGATGTGTGGGTTGTGTGTGTGTGCAGAACATGTGATTGCTATGGAACTAGAAGAAAAAATGGTACTAGTACTATGATTACCTTTATATACATTTGGAGAATATTGAGATATATATATATAATTTGTGAACTCTAAAATCAATTTATTAATAATATTAAGACCAGTACGTTGCTTGGGATTGAAAAAAGCCAATGGTTTTGTTGTAGGCTCAATCACACATAATTATTGCTCTGTTTGTTTTGAATATCTTTGTGGGACATTGGTGAAATGTTTCCATGTAGTTTCTACCAGAGTGCCTTTTTATCATTTACTAATTACAACATAACATTACTAGTATATTAATAAACACTGATTACCAGCAATACCTTGAAAAAAATGTGAACTTGTTTGTTACTATGTGAGTGTAACTGAAAGTACAGACAGGAGTCCTACTACAATGATTAAAGAGGAACTATACTCAAAAACCAAAAACACACTTCAACCTTCAATCCCGCAGGGCAAGTCCGATCACTACGGGGGTGTCCAGCATCTGGTCCCGCCTCAGCCCAGATCCAGCTATCTTGGCACTGCCATCTTCGTCTTCTCCTCCGGGTTCTTCACCCTATGTCACCCGACCCAGGCACAAGATCGGGTGACGTAGGATGGAAAAAAAATTTGCCGATCTCGCTGTGCATGCGAGACATCGGCAAATTTTTCTCTTTTAGCAAAAAGACTGCTTCTGCGCATGCCCAAGGTGCTCGGGCATGTGTAGAAGGAGCGCCCAAGAGCCTCCCGGGATGCCTGACGTAGGTATCCCAGGAGGCTTTGCGCTCCCATCCATTCCCAACCACCTAGGCAGCCAAGAATTAGACAGAATTAGGCAAAACAGAATTTTTACCCTTCATAAAGGGGTTCTCTACCCCTTTATGTAAAGCAAAAATTCTGAGTATAGGTACACGTTAAGTGAGAGCAGATGATGCAGCAGTAAATTGGCTGGTAACAGGACAGTTTTGATTAGAAAGGCCCAAATGTATTAGAAGGGGTTTTACTATATAAATTATGACATAGCAGAGGACAGTGCAGTGTAAAATTGGCCAGCAGGACAGTTTGAATTGGAATAATAGGCCTAACCGATGTATGCCTAACATTCAGTTTTACACTGGGTATAGGGGGTACAGTGGATGTGAGTGATATAATTTGAGGTGGTTTAGGTGAACACTGTTCTTGTCCTTTTTTGAAAAACTGCAGCTGTTAACAAAAGGCGGCTTCAAGAGCAGAATGCAAGTAACAAGTAAATGCTTTGAACACCTTAAACCTAGAAAAATGTCCTTTAGGATCCCTCCAAAAACAAAAGAAGAGATTACCTTAAAGTACCCACCCTGAAACAGACGTCCTCATTTTTTAGGGAAGCACTGCAATAAATAGCATTTGGTAGCTATTGGTACACTCAATTACACTCAAACCACAGCATTTGAGAAGCAATCTAAAAATGTACAGCTAAAGAATCCAGGTAGGGTTTGTTTCTCCAATTTTGGTAGAGAAACAGGACCTTTGATTGTAGGCAAACGGATGTAACAAACTCAAACAGATGATTTAACTAAACTGTTTATACTTCCTGCATTGACTATCAAAGGCTAATGAAATTGGAAGAGATTAATTTACTGCAAATCTGGCTGGCATTGTAATAATTATATCATTAACAGCACAGCAGGTAGTGAGTTGGTGGTTGTGCACCACTTTCCATTTAATATTCTTTCTGTCTTTGCAAGACAAAAACATTGAAGTAAATGGAGTGAATTATATTTTGGGGTTCAATTTTCATTTATAAACTTTTTATACATGTTTTGTATTGTTGGTATAAAAGCTTTATTTTACAAATAAACTTTTATAACATAATTCACCCAACTTTTTTTTTTCTTTTTTTTTAAGACAGAGTCCAGCAGCAGCTTTTCTCCCACCTACAGTTACACAGAAATCAAAATGAGACATTTTCGGTGCCTTCCAAGCACCCACAAAGCTTATAGCTTAGTACTCACATTCAAGTTTAGCATAGTATTGGTGTCAGCATTCTAGGAGAGTAATGGCAATGTGGGCCATCCACAGAATCAAACAACATAGTTACTAAATCTTAGGTAATAAAATAGGCTGCATACACAGGTGCAATAATTGTCGTTGGAAAGGATCAATAAAAGACTGCACGATGCATGAACGAGTGCTGTACTTACAGCACAAATCTGCTCTATAGAGAGAGGAGGGGGAGAACGAAGGATTGGCACCCTGCTGTGCTCTCTCCCCTTCACTTTTATTATGATCGATCCTAGTATGTCGTCCGTGGATCTGCCAAGACAGTCGCCCAGATGACAGATGATCAGCGATGTACACATGACAGATTCTCGTACCAGACCTGAGACGATTATTGGACGAGGATCATCTGACTTTGTACCTAGCCTTACAGAGCTAGAGCAAGTCAAGGGGCTGAGCCATTCAGCCAAAGTATCCATGTGTTAAAGAGAAACTAAACCCTGTTATACTCACCTGCCCCATTCTGTCGCAGGGCATCTTTGTTCTTCTCTTCATTCTTGCAATCTTTGACATATTGATTGGCTGGACTAGGATGATGTAATTTCTGCACACTGCAGGCAATCTCAGGAAATGTTGGGATGTCCCAGGTATCCTGACAACCAACGCTGAGCTGCGCATGCGATCAGGCAGGTAAGAATGCATATTTCAAAAAGGGGCATGCCTTTCAGCAACAAAACCCTGCATAAATGCAATTTTTGCAAAAAGTTCTACTTTAAAAAATTTAAGTCAGACAAGGATGAATCCCAATGGCAGGCAGTGGAAGGTCAGATGGAAAAGGCATTTTTCCTTAACCATCAATGCATAGAAAAAATGTACGGAATTTATGGAATTTACTTTGATTAGCAATGTTATATTGGCATCCACACCGTCCACCAAGGCTCTCAGTATATCAGTGGTCTGTGTAATTCTCTTGGTATATTATAGGTCATTAAAATTCCCCTGGTATAAGGGTGGTAAGTGTAATTCTTCTGTATAAATTCCACTGACACTGGAATGACACATACCTTTACCTTCACAGAGCCATTGATCCCTCTGCAATAAAATTCCATTCAGTCCCACACCGTCCTGGATTTTTATTTCTTCCCGGGATCTCAAAATCAGGTGATGTGCCTTCCAGGAAATTTGAAAAAAAAGTGTGCATGCATGAGATCAGAACTTTTTTTGCATTAGAGGAAAGCTCCTTCTGCGCAGGCTTGAGATAGGGTATGTGCAGAAAGAGCATCCAGCAGCCTCTTGGGATATGGGACGCTTGTATGCCAGAAGTCTCTAAAAAACACATTTTGCCATCTGTTTATATGATGTTAAAAATGTCCACCTTAGGTCCACCTTAACATATTGATCAGTGTAATTCTAATGGTACATTGATGGTCAATGAGGTGTCCAGTAACAGAAGGCCCTTTTACAATGTTGTCATTTCAGCAAACTTCAGGAGACACAATATGCACTATATGTCTGCATTAATTTTCAGCACCAATGCTGATCATTTGTGCGATATAGTAGATAGTAGCTTGTTGAGGCTGATCAGATGAAATGCCAGTTGGGGCTATTCATAGGTGTTTTCAGAAGAAACCTGTAGGTTCATTGCTGCCTAACACAGCTTACAAACACATAATCCTAGTGACTGATCTCTCTGGGGATACTGAAAAGCTACCTATACCTTTCACGTAAAAAATATCTTATCCAATCAGAGGGGGTTTCAATGCCATCGTGTTGCCCTAAAAACAGTGGAAATGCCTGGGGCAATCATACAATTTTTGCAGAAGTCTACATTCTAAGGAAAAAAAAGGAAGACTGTTTTACTAAAAATATTCAGCTCCCCCATGTCCTTTGTTTTCAGGTGTAACTGCTCTCCTACAGTTATTATTATTAATAAACAGGATTTATATAGCACCAACATATTACGCAGCGCTGTACATTAAATAGTGGTTGCAAATGACGGACGAATACAGACAGTGACACAGGAGGAGAGGACCCTGAAGAGTTTACAATCTAGGAGGTGGTGGAATTAGCACACAATATGAGTGGAGATAATAGTAAATAAGAGTTGGGTGGGGGAAGTCTGTGTTTACTCCCATTTGTATACAGGCACACCTAGGTCTGTTTACTGAATTGACCCTTTGTCTTCAGACTTTTGAATGCAAATGTTAATCTCTGGCAGACCCAACATCAGCACTCCTATTGTTATATCCCTCCCTCCCCAAAGGTATATATCTGCACTGAGCATCATCTTGGACCAGTTGTTGATTCTAGCTTGGTCCTCCAGGGGGAATGAAGGGTTAAATATTCCCTTAGCAATAACCAATAGCAGTTGATTCCTGGCAGGGGGCGTTACAGGAAAAGACACACACACTAGGTGACAGTAACTGGCCCCGCCCACTGCCTGTATCACAGCAATGAGGAGGGAAAGCACTAAGCTTGGCAGATCGGTACACTGGCACTAGCCCAGGGATCGCCGGGCACTGCAGCCATCGCTGCCTCTGTTTTATTATAATATAATCAGCCTGTAGCCTGTGCCCTCTCCTGGGATCGGATTGTCCTTTGATTGGAACGGGCTGCTGGGAAGATCCTGCCATGAGCTGGACATGGAGGGCAGAGCTTGGCCCCTCCAGCCTGAGAGGTGAGGGGGGCAGACACATCCAAGGCTAGGGAGACATTGCTTCCAGCCAGGGTGCACATTGCAGGGTGTCATTGTGCATGCTTCCTGCCTGTCATTGTGCCTGCCTAGGATCAGCCATGCTGCCCGGGGTCGGGGTATTTGGTACCAGCCTGACATCCAGGGTGATCATCCCTTTGCTGAAGGATGAAGGATTCCATGTTAAAGCTCTATGGGGTCGGACGCAGGAGGAGGCAGAAGAACTGGCCAAGGAGATGAGTGTTCCTTTCTACACCAACCGCATCGACGACGTGTTATTGCACCAAGATGTGGACCTGGTGTGCATCAACCTGCCACCTCCTCTCACCAAACAGATCGCAGTCAAAACCCTAGGTAAGTCCACCCTACAGTCCTCATCACCAAGCCTGGGGCATTGCCTACATCATAGAGCCATTGCCAGGAGGAATGATGCCCAGGATTGCTTTACTGACCGCCTGCATGTATTAAAGTAACACAATCTGATCATCAAAGTCCTTGTTATTATTATTATTATTAATATTAATATTAAACAGGTTCAGGTATTTCTTGTTATAGTGTGACAACTGTCTGCCTATTTAGCCCCTGTGTTGTCTATGTTGTTCTATGTTTGTCACTACTTGACTAGGTCAATGTTGCAAAATATTAATACAAAATCAGGCCATTTGTTTATAATACATCTAAATGTTTTAGATCTACTTTAATAAATAGGCTTATGGCAATTGATAAAAAGTTTGCTCTTAGTAGGCATCAGCATATTGTTATGACTATGTCTTGCTGTTTTTGTGGCAGAGATGGGGCTGATCAGCAGCGGTCTATGGAAGCGTTATTTCTTGGCATTAATTAATAGCTTCAATCCAGCTGCTGCATAATTTACTGTTCTTCCATTTGCAAAACACAAGCCCAGCCATTAGGAGATGAGAGGTGCCAATGATAATTGTGATCACAATAGCCAAGTGCAGTGTATAGTCATAGTAATCCCAGGGTTGTGAGTGTTACTAATGCTGGTTGTGGTGTTATGTGGAATCAGTTTCTCAGAATGGGGAGAAACAACAGTGGACATGGCATACTCATACAACTCATACAATATAGAATATTGTGCTTACTAGGCCTTCCTTGTTTATTGATAGGGCATACTTATCAATGAATGCAAGCATTTTTTTTATGGGCCCTTGATCCAATGAAGGTGACATTTTATTGGGCCCTATATGTCATTCTTCAGCATTGCGTTGGCTCTTTATAATTATTTAGTAAAAGGCAAGTATGATGTATTCCATCAAAAATCACTTTACTGTCTCTATTGTTCTTAATGTATCCACTAATAAAGCCGTTACGTTCTTGATGTTAGAATAGAATGACACCCATATTTGAATGTTTGATGACACCAGGGATAAAGCCAATAAAGCATAAAGTCATATAATCATAGTCATCACTGCGTGAACATTAGAGCTGGTTATATGATACAGGTATTTACGTTTGTACCTGAATGGACTGCTAAGGACTGGCTGAGACTGAGCGGCCTGTAGAGGTAGAAACCAAATTTCTGAACCTTTTGTTTTTCTGAATGATAAGTGTTTTGGAACTTTTCTCATTCTGCAGTAATTGAATGACTGTTTGTACCATATTAACACTTGAGCAAGTGCAGAACCAAAAGGAAGAAACTACCTCTGGTGTAATCATTATATTATTATTTTAGCCTTTATTTTACATTGGGGAACCCATGAAATAACTTTCAGGTCTTCAGGAAACCCCTACTATAAATACTATATCTACAGTGCACAGTATATTAGCGTGGTGGTCAGTAGGAAGAATGTCTTCTTCATTGCTGGTGCCAGTGGGAAGAATGTCCCCCCTACAGATAGCCCTGGAACCCTGGTTAGGAAACACTGTCGTAGCCCATCGCCAGAAGTTCCTATAGGTGCCCAGGAGATGTTCAGATAGGGTTGTCTTTTTCTGAGCTTTAGCAAATTCCTGAAAACCACAATTGGAGCTGTTGTTCAGCTTTGTGGCCATCTTGCACAGGAACTAGAGACATATAGGAAATGGAAACACATCTTGTTTGTAGTTCTTTCCCAAGAACCCCTAAAAAAGTTTAAAAAATGCCCAGCAGCCATCCAGAAAGTGTTCTTGTTAACGTTTTTGGTAACACCAATGACATTGGGCCTGATTTACTAAAGCTTTCCACGACTGGAGAAGATAGACTATGAGAGTACCAGGATGATCCAGCAAATTTGGAATAGATTTCCTTGAAAATGAAATTATTGCTATGTTATCAATTCTGGACCAGACCTATTCCGGGTTTGATAGATCACCCAGGTTCTCCCAAGATAGTCTACCTTCTCCAGTCTTGGGGAGCTTTAATAAATCAGGCCTATTTCATGTAGCGCCACTCCAAAACTACAATACGGCTGTGCCGCCTGCCAAACACCTGTAAGAAAATATTTTTTTATTGCTCTCAATTGTTTCAACGATAATGAGGGAGCTTGGTGGTTCCTTCACACCAAGCGGTGAAACTCTAGGAAACTGTTTAACATCAACAAGCTGTGAATAATACATTTACCATGAACAATCAGCTACATTTCATCTGGTGGGTCAGAGGTTAGTCTTTGAAGTGCTAGGTCTCAGGTTTGAATCTTGGCCAGGACACTATCTGCATTTATCTATTTAACTATCTCGGTTTTCTCCCCCATTCCAATAACATGCAGTTAGGTTTATTGACTCCCTCCCAAAACTGACCATAGACTGTGGTAAAGACATATGACTACGGTAGGGACATTAGATTGTGAGCCCCTTTTTTAGTGAAATGACTATGGACTTTGTAAAGCGCTGCATACTATGTTGGTGCTATATAAATACTGTGTAATAATAATTTCAGCTGTCTTTGTAGATATTATTTATTTCATTTCTATTCTAACAGTCTGCAGTGTTGTTGTGTCTTAGTTTATTTTGTAATAATAGCTCATTCACATGCTGCGTTTACACATTCAAATATTGTTGGTGGAAACAATTGTCGGATTCTGTCCGAAACGAGCCCGACAGTTACAGGAGAGAATCATCTGACGTGTACATTGCCTAAGTCAAAAGGGTTCTGCAGTGAGCAATATTGGACAGACATTCTCTAAATGGAGGACAGCAGTGAGTAAAGTTATAGTCATTAGATGATGAGATCTGATACAAGTATATGCGGTTATTGGAAAAAGTGATGAAGGGTGAGAACATACAGTATGTTGGGGAATTGAACATCACACAACATTTTTGCTATATATAGTAATAATGTTGTGTGAGGTTTAGAGAAAAATTCCCCTGTGTTGATGTGTAAATGCGTCTTGCAATTGACTTCACTTTGAAAGATTTGTAAGATAATTGAAAATTCATTGAGAGATGCATTTACCTGCATTTGACCTGCAGTTGACCTGATTTGTATTCCCATAGAACTGTGTAGGGAGAAAGCAGTTCTGACATAAGCAAAGGGTTATCACTATATGCCTTTGGTGAGGAAATCACCTGACCTAAGAATGCAATAACTAATGCCATTGCTATGTAGTGCTTTTAATAGTAAGGCCTGCTTACGCAAGGTATGAGATATACTTACTTCCATCCTAGCTCCACTAACGTAGAAAATTTCCATTTATCGGCCTTTTATGTATTCTTTCATGGTAGGCTCAGTTTGAATTTCCCAAGTTTAAACAAAATGAACCTTTGCTCTGCCCATGCAATCAGCGGTTCTTATGCTTACATCAGTTTTTGCACTCTCACTGCTACATTTACTTAGTAAAGTGATTATAATTTATATTAAACCTGCTCATGTACTGCAAGGACACTCATATATGTTTACAAGGGCATCCCTCCTGATAGCTGGCATAGGCCTGCCTTTGTAAATAATAGTACAAGTACAGCAGACTAGCTCCACATTGTTCATACAGATATTAGATACAATGAAAACATGCCTTCACCTTGCTGCTAGAAATGTCACCTGAGCTGAAATAAAAAGTTTTAGGACTAGGGACAGGTCTGATAATATTATTAATATAAAAATATAGTTTGAATATGTGCTGATCAAGGTAAATGAGACAATTAGAACAATTCTGTATTGTTATAGGACATTATTGTTTTTTATGATGTAGTTGAGGTGCAGATTTTATTTTATATTAGTATGCAGTCATATCTTTTATGTACCTATTATAATGACAGCCACTTGTCTGTTTATTTCATTTCTAATAAATTTACTGGTATTATTTGTGCTTGACAAAGAAAATACAAATGGTAAACATACATTGTGAAGGTCAGCCTGTGATCTGCATTACTTGTGATGACTATTGAGAAGCAATACTTTGACACAGCATCTTAGTCTGCAGGATCACTTGCAGACGTGACTAAAATAGACAATTGGCAATGTCCTGGCTGTTAAAATTAGGTCAGCCTCTGAAGAACTTGCAGAATGTTGTACAATAGATTAAGTCATCTGTAAAAACAGGAAAAAAGGACAATGGGGAACACAGACAACTACTGTCAACTTTTCATTAAAGAAATATTGCCCGGGCAATATACAATAGATTGAATAGGAGACGTGGTTGTTTATGAATCGGTCTATGGAGACCTCCAAGATTTATGGGCAGTAATAAGTTAAATTCAGTCTGTTTGCACTGTACAATCTGAGTTTTGTTTATTAACAGTGCTGGGTTCTCCATGAACAGTTTATTTAATATTTATACTCTGTGAAGAAATTACCTGTGTTCTGCTCACCTTGTCCACCCTCTGCATTTTTTGCTGTTTTTTTTTTCTTTTATGAGTTCCATTATCTGCCTATTTCTGCTTTTATGTTTGTTCCCCAAGCACACCCATTTATCTGTACAAGTGGGCCAGGCACATGCACAGGTATGGCACAGGTTAGGCATAGGTCATGTCTTTGGATTGCTATATACTTCTTTGTAAGGCTAGGGTGTTTATGTTACATTATAACATTTATATTGCTCCATATAACATCAAAGGTGTTTGTGTCTGATCTTTTTTTTGTTTCAGTTTTAGCTCTAGTTATTCTCACCTTAGGGTCCTTCAGGTTCTGTAGTCATAACTGGTTCCTTTTTCTGTACTTAAAGCTACGTACACACTTCCAATTATTATCGTTGGAAAACGAACGACGAACGATCCTGCACGATATCTACGAACGATCGTATAGCACCGATCCTGCACATAGAGATAACGACACGATCGTTCGTAGATATTGTACACACAATAGGTACGATCGTTTGAACGATAGAGGAACTATGTGCACGACAGGAAAGTGAACGAACGTTCGTTCATCACGCATGCTCTGAACATGGACGATCAACGAACGACCGTACACACGAACGATGTTCAACGATCGTCATCCGATCCGCCGGTCCGGTCGTTCGTTTCCAACGACTTTCCTCGTTCGTCGGCGTCGTTGGTTACTTTTTTACGAACGATTTTTTGCCCAATCGATCGTTCGTCGTTCGATTGGAACGATAAAAATTGGAAGTGTGTACGCACCTTAAGTCTCCTAGTTTATTTTTACTCTTGATTTCTGCTTTGGTCTATTTCCCTACCTGCCTTACCAGTTATCCCTGACCTTCTGGACTGCCTGGATTTGAGCACCTGTGTGACCTGACCTCACCAGTACACCTCCATCCCTGAACCACTTGGTTTAGACGTTTATTTCTTGGTTTGCCACTAGCACCCCATCTTGACTACTCTGGTTTTTATTTTTTTCTTCTTAAAGGATCCCAAAATTATTTAATACTATCAACACCCCCGATTACAAACTCCATTAAAGAAACAAATTAGAAATATACCAATGGGGCTTTCACGACAGTTATTTTCCATAAAACTTTCATCACATTACCTCTCTGCACACTACACTAAAATTCCTAATCCTAGGGACTGGAGAAATAACTTTAAGGTCTTCAGGGAACCCCTTCTATAATTACTAATTCCACAACTTCAATGGAATGGATGGCTCCTTCATTGTTGACCAGTGGGAAGAATGTCACTCCTATATAGTCATAAAGATCATTGGTGTCAGTTAAAATGACCTTAGGTGCACAAATTGCTCATTGCTCGAGGAACCCCTGGGAGACCCAGCTGGAGAAACTCTGATCTAGAATGTGACATTTAAGAAGCATCTGTTTAATTTAGTGATCACAACCTCATCATTGTAGTTAGTCAATAATGACAGTTTTTACTAAAGAAACTCTTCTTTCTTGACTTGAAAACAAGAGGGAATCATTAAAGTTTATATTTCTATTACTTTATATTATGTCTTCCTCCTTTATGGTTGAACAGGTGCCCAATTCTCACTTAACCCGGTGAAGGGAATATTTATATTTTACTTGTTGCAGAGTGTTTGTGACCAATGGAATGCTTAGTTCATGTATTTCACAGAGGTTTCAAATGAATCTCAATGGCAACAAGCAAACCTTGAACACTTCCCGCTGGGCACAGTGAATAATTCAAGAGCCTGTACATACATAATGTAATAATGAGAGTAATTAATGCTATTTATAATTCTGACAACCAGGATTTGACCATGTGAACCGAAAATAAAATGGTCAAATCTAGGGTAACACATAGAGTAATCGGGGACAGTGTAAGCATATGCATAATTCATGAAAAATACTGTATAAAACATGTAGGAGTGTAAAGGTTGAAGCTATATACAAAATCAATGGACTGGAAACAGAATCCAGATAGTAATATTAGGGCTTTTTGTGGTAGGGAACAAAGATTTAACCCTTCTTCTGAAAAGTAGCAGTGCAATTCCTGGTATATTAGTTTGCCTAGGTATTTCTGTATCATAGTTGTATATCTGCAGGGACAATCTAAAGTGATGCTGTCTGTGGCTGGTGGTTTTAGGAAACTTGTGTTTTTGTTAGTGTGCAGCATTCTGTTGTCCTTGCTGGAGGTTCTGACTTGAGGAAGCAAAGCCCTGCCATCAAGAAGGATCCATGAAACGCCCAATCTGGAAGGAACAATCAAGGGAGGAGAGAACATTGGGGTGCTGAGTGCTCATTCTCACCCATCCATAAAACAGAACTGTGCTGTGTGTACAGCGCTCATTCGCTCATCAGTCACTTTGTTGCTGGTAACAATAATGAAAGATTCTTTCCAGCTACATGTGCACACAGCCTAATACTGGTGACTAGCCTTTTGCCATCTGCTTGCCTTGAGAGATAAATTCTAATTTACAGCTTGTGCATATTCTTTTTTTGTAGCTGACTTCTATATAAATATATTTTTTCACACTTCTTTTTAAATGTATTGTTTACACTAAAAAGTAAATGAGCACATTGAAATAAAATCTGGTCGCAAAGTCAGCTCGGTAATCCAATAAATATTGTCTTACCTTTCTGAAAATCCCAAAAACAAATACTGCATTTTAGTAACACCTTTATAATCCAAATATACAAATTGATGATTATATGGGAGCATTTAGATTGTCATGAGACGCTTTATTGCACTCTACTAGTGTTACTTTGCTTGATGAGCTGTGATGAATTTGAAGTGACAAAGTGGCTCAGATCTCTGAGCAAAGGCAGGAAGGAAACCCCATGCAAAAATGTACTCAATACAGCTATTAAAGGAAGACGTCCTCCCATACATGGTAAGAAGTCATTCTGTGTGTGAATGCATGACACATTTCAGTTGTTTTTTACACTTTAAATTTTCCATTGGGCTTCTAGAGATTCTAAAACTGGAAAATTTTATGCCATTGATCATATATTGGACATATGTAGCTGGGGGTGATAGATAAGGTAACCGTGTTGTACATACAGGGAAATATTAAATGATATAGAAGTTATATTTCTCAACATTTTTTTGATTTTGGATATAGTGCAGAAGGGTAACAGGAAGCGATGGTAGGTCTCTCTACCATCAGACACAGAGGCCCTGATTTATTAACGTTCTCCAAGGCTGGAGAGAATACACTTTCGTCAGTGAAGCTGGGTAATCCAGCAAACCTGTAATGGATTTCCTAAAAGTCAAGCTTTTGTTAGCAAATGTTTTCAATCCTTGACCATATCAATCCAGATTTGTTGGATCACCCAGCTTCACTGTTGAAAGTGTATTGCCTTGGGGAACTTTAATAAATCAGGGCCAGAATGTAAAGAGATATTAACCTGACTTGTATTGCTTCTTTTTCTGGTGACTTCTGTTCTCTTCTGTGTAAAACTCAAGGCAAACAGAAAATGAAATGCCAAGGAATGCCTGATGAGCCTGTAATGCATACCCCAGCATTTGTACAATTCACACAGTAACCCTAATCCCATCACATGGAATGTGCCAAAACAATTTTTATTGTCCAAGACATGTTGGGAGATGTGAAAATTGTGAAATGTGAGAAACCACTCTGCTCTCATAGCACAATCCCATCCCATGGTGCCGTAGTTCAGGAGATGTGAATTGTTGAATTTCTGAGATTTCCAAGTTGTTAATATGGCATTACATGTGGGTGGCAGATGGTACCGATACCCCTTACCCGTATTTATGGAGGGTTCTTCCGGTTTGATATAAATTACATACTTCTTGCCTCTCTTGCTAATGAGTAATAATTTCTATCCAAAATATGCACTTTGAATGAATGTCTATATTCCACAAGGTATATGAATTGACCTTAATAGTTCACTCTTCTATGTTGGGTGGTTCATTTGTTGAGATGTTTTTTGTCTCCCAATGTTCATGTCTTTTAATCCCCATCACACTGGACTGCATGTACCAAGTTACTTAGCTTGTGTTTGGGTGTTGACTTCTTTGCATGTATTGTTTTTGTCTCATATTTCTAGGCTTGAAAAACACAAGAATAGGAGGTTTATTAGATTTATAAAGATTCTTTTATGCTCCAGCCACATTTTATTAGGCATCTTCTGATATTCAATGGCGTTTTTTTGCTTGACCAATCCGGGTAGCCATAAAAGTTCAAGGCACTCCTAAGATGCTTCTGTTCCCTGTCTTTTGATTTTGCGTTGGATAAATACAAATTTCATAGTTACATTAGGGATTTGTCCTGTTTGTCATAGGGATTTTCTTTTTACACACAGATTTGCACACATCTAACTCACAACCCACCTTGAGAAGCCAGAATTCTTGATTTTCCTGTGCAGCAGTCAAGTAACATATACATGTTTATCTTATCCCACCCATGAGCATTTCCCTTGATGACATGTTAGAACAACTGCTGATTGGCTCCCTGTGCTGTCTCTTCCTCTGCCAATTCAATCTTTACTGTATAGTGCATTTCAAGATTCAAATGCATTGCATGCACTTACATAAAATACATTTATTGATTAAATAAAACAAAACTTTTAAGAATTTATTTGTATTTTTTAATCTACCTCTAATTTTGCTTTAATACAAAGAATAATGAAAAATATTTTATCTGGAGCTACATTTAAATTAATTATAAATTCAGTGCATATAACAAAGCTTTTTTACACCCAATATAGGACATTTGAATATAACCTGTCTGTTGTCTGACATGAGTTATCTTCTAGAACCACTTTTATTAAATGAAGTCAAGTTACCGGCAGATAGATCGTGTGAATGTTCCTTATTAGCTGTGTTTGGAGTTTTGTCAGAATAGTTCCTGTACATGAGTAATACGGTGCATTGTAATTATAATAGATGTCACAGATGTGTGTTTGTAAAACTTCCAGAATATTCCTTATAAGGCTCGGGATAGAGACACAATCTGGGATTTACCAAGGCTTGCAGCAGGTTGTCTGATTGATGTACTTTGTGAACTCTCTGCAGTCCAACATGCAGTTACCACCAGAAATTCCAGCTCTTCCACATTGCTTCAAGGTGACTGTGACTTGTGATCTAGCTCAGACATTTTCTAGGTAAAAGAACTGTTTACTTTTGCATATGACCTCTTATGGCTAGTAATACGTAAATAAGATTGCTTTAGCTAGTCACTCATGATGAGGTATTTAAAAGCTAGCTGCACCTAAAACCCAGCATTCCAATCTCATTTTAGTATATCTTATTAACAAATTTTAACATAGTTGTGCTCAATAAAGCTCTTCTGAAATACACTGTAAGAGAATAATATTTTGTATTGTATTAACCTACTCTCACCTATCGCTTACTTTTATTACTTTAGATGACGTTTCACTTCCGTCACTTGCATAAAGAGCTATTACTTATACATTTATTCTTTACATGAAAAAATATATTTTATTAATTAAGGAAATAGAGTTTAATGTAACTGATGTTATTGAAAAGGAAGCTTCTTACTAGTTTGATGACGCATAAGCAGAACTATATCATTAAACTGTTCTTTGTGAATCACATCTATTACCATCAGTGTTACTAAACCAGGGGTCTTCCAGAAGTTGCTATGAGAAATGTATATGCAGTTTTAACTGATACAAAAGATTTTTGTTTATCTGTAAGGGTGACATTCTTCCCTGGCCAGCAATTTAGGAGGCATTCTTCCCACTGACCACCACACTAATACAGTATACTGTACAGAGGAGTGTATTTAGTATTTATAGTAGGGGTTCCCTAGACCTGAAAGTTATTTCAAGGGGCTCCCCATATTTTAAAGGTTGAAAAACACTGGTCCAGATTTTACATTATTTCTCTATTTCTAAGTCATGATGGAGAGATGTGACCTGAAGTACACAGGCATTTTTAGTAAATGTAAACAACATATACAATTGATTTAGACAGAAATGACTGATCTGGTGCTGTCTTTCCTCTAACTTCAATAATATTAGTTAAAGAACTTCCAGTCCATGGAAACAACTTCACTAATCAATGCAAAGGACTTTTTAAAAGCCTTGTCAAGTGCTAGATAAATGGCTTTAGAAAAGGACAATTTCCAACCCTTTATATTCGTTTAATCAAGAACTGGTCAAAAATATAAAAAGATGATAATCTATGATGAATTTTGAGTGTTTTGAGCTATCCGGTCTGGTGGATTTGTTCAGACAATTGTTGAGAATCTTTAAGTGTGTTTATCGAGGTCCCTGGATTTTTAACAATAGTGGACAGAAGCATGCATGTACGGGATAGTAGTCAGTTAATATATATGATGTTCCCCCAAACCTTTTAGCTGGGCACAAAAAACAGCACTTATTTATTAACCACAGGGCTGTTTTTGGGTGGTTGCCGAAAAGTTGGGTCACAATACAGAAAGCTGCCAC
Source organism: Pyxicephalus adspersus (assembly GCF_032062135.1). Taxonomy (NCBI): domain Eukaryota; kingdom Metazoa; phylum Chordata; class Amphibia; order Anura; family Pyxicephalidae; genus Pyxicephalus; species Pyxicephalus adspersus. The sequence continues at coordinate 61,052,950 of NC_092862.1, read as the reverse complement.
CTGCCGACAGCTCCTTCCCACCCAGCTTAAAAAAAAAATTTGGGGAGAACATTGTGAATGATTGCATCTGTAGCTCTGTATCGGCTAACCTCTTCAAATGATTGTGTAATTGTAATATGTATGAAATTATGGAATATCATTTGTCCAGGTCCATTGTTCATCAGCAATTGTTTGTCCTTAATTTTTATCTATTGTTTGTGCTTAGCTATAGTATCCAGATACTTTCGTTATCATCCCTACTACTTTACTATAAGGAAGACTGGCATGACAACACATCACATGATAGATTTCTCCATATTTAATTTATCTTTGTAAGTATTGGACTATTCTGATGTTTGACATAGATGGAAAAAGTTCACAGCTTTATGTATATGAGAAATACTTAATAAACTTTAATGGATTTTACTTTATTATTATTAAATATAATAAACAGGCTTTATATAGCGTCAACATATTACGCAGCAGTGTACATTAAATAGGAATTGCAAATGACAGACAGTGACACAGGAGGGGGATAGGACCCTGCCCAGAAGAGCTTACAATCTAAGAGGTTGGCAGAAGTATCACACAATAGGAGGAGAGATATGTAGTGATAGGAAGTAGTGAGGGTTTTAGGAGACAGAAGAGGACGGTTAGGCATAGTTTGAAAAGATGGGGTTTGATTGGTCTTTTAAAAGAGCAGAAAGTAGGAGTAAGCCGAATAGGACGTGGAAGACTATTTCAGAGAGTCAGGGCAGCTCTAGAAAAGTCTTGTAGTCGTGCATGTGATGAGGTTATGAGTGAGGAAGTTATTAGTAGGTCTTTGTGAACCTCATTCCTCTGAGGTCATCTAACAATAAATCTGCACTCAGATTTAAAAAAAAACTTAATCTTTAGAATTTAACCATTTCACTAATTCCATATTTTTGTGCATTACACATAAAGCTAAAACTATATTGAGGTTCGAGCCCAAAACTTGCACCTCCAATGTGGGGGTAAAATACAATGTATGTGTCAGGCAAAGGAAGGTTTAGCTGGCTTGGTTTGCCACCAGTAACCACAATCAGACTGTTAAGTTTAGTTTATGGCCAGTTTATTCTTGACAGCTGTATCCCTATTATCATCAAAACATAACCTCTAACAATGGTTCACATCTCTGTAACCCAAAACTTTAGAACCAACAAAAGCTTGCTATGTTTTTAGTTTACAAACAGATTAGAAAATGTAAAACCATTACTGCATTCATTTTTTTATGCACTACACCTGTTTTCAATATATCTATTTAATATAATTTATTTTCCTGTTTGTTAAAAAGCCAGTTTATGACTGTGTGTCACCAGATTGTGTACTGTAGTGCTGCAGTGACAGGTTGTCCTAGATTTGCCATGTTTTGCTATCTTCATGTGCCATCAGTACACATTCATTTCTATTAATCTACTCTCTGCTGTCCCTTCTGTAAATGTTTAACTCCTTATAGCTTTCTAGGTGTTCTTACAGTATGTAAAGAAAATAGCAGGATGTGTGCCCAAGATACACACAGTAGGTTTCCATTGTCCATTAGTACAAATGGCACAAATATTTTCACAGCTTTCATTGTGTAATGTTTACTGACCATAATCTACATAAACATTACCTTTAAGTTTTCAGGAAATACCTTTATGCATAGTTTCTGCAAATTATATTTCATGTTTTAACAATCAAATCTACAGCCATCTTGACATGTCAAAAAGCCCCCAGAGAGGCAAAGGCCAGTGCAATCCAGATGATAACACATTGCAGTATAACCAGAAAGATAACCACAAGATTAGCCCCAGGCTAGGGGGAACAATTCCCTTTACACATTGTTTACACATTGAGACTGATTTATCAAAGCTCTCCATGTCCAAAGAAATAGACTATCATTGGAGAACCTGGGCGATCAAGCAAACCTGGAATGGATCTGATGCAGGCTAAAAACATTTGCCAAATAATAGCAAATGATTTTTAAGAAATCCTTTCCAGATTTGGTGGATCATTCAGGTTTTCACATGATAGTCTATGTTCTGCGGTCATTGAGAGCTTTAATAAATCAGGCCCAATGCCCCAATATTAGGATATAATGTGTAACAAATCTAACCCATTAATAAAAAAAATAATGAAATGGTATACAGTCTGTAAACATCAATGCCAATATAAATGGAAGAAAAGTTTGTAACAATGGATCACTGGTGGTTGGATATTTACTCCAACAAAGGTGTACCTCAGAAAGATACAGAAATCAGGAACTAGAGAGATGAGAGAGGGGGAAAGCAATGAATGAGGGAGTGGAGAGGAGAAAGGTGGGGGAAACAGAGAAGTGAATATCTCCATGTGTCTCAGAATAAATCTATACACAGCAGATTGCGGTAATAGGGAAGAACAAAATTCCATTCTGGGATATATAGGTCATAAGGACTAAACATAAATCAGATTCATTGGTTCAGCCTACACTTGGTCAGGAGTCATCATATCCATTGAGGACAATGGCAAGAAGAAATGTAGTCATGTGACCAACTTCATGGTAAATTTGGAAATAATATTTAATTTTCCTATGAGGCTGTATATTTTATTCACACAAGTAAACCTTAAATATGGTGGCTAGAAAGACTTTGTACTATGTACAGACATCTGCCATTGCTTGATTTATTTTATATCACTCCTCATGTAGGGCTGTTGCTAAATGCTTTCATAAATTGCTGCAATGCTTATTTTAGTTATTAACTGCACTTCCTTAAAATGAGGACAACCCATAAAAGAGCAGATATGCACTTTTCAGAAATTTGTTGAGCTCCAGCGTAAGTAAATCTTTTATTAAATCTAGCTTTCTTTATAATATTTAGCCTGTTTTCTATACACCTATTTAAAGAATATGGAATCCATAGCAATGGGCTTCCTTTATTTTTTACTACAATTAGTCTGGTAAATATACAGCTGGAAATGTTAGTGATATACCACAAAAATGCCTGTTGATTATGTCAGAAACTCAAATGTTTTTCAAATTAAGCTCTCCTAATTCTGAAGATTATTTAATGACTAGGTTGTGAGGATGGGAGATTTGATGAATTTTTATTGTTTTTCAGCTTTTCAAAAAAACTATTTGGGGATGAGCTCAGCATAGGGAGAGGGGATATGGAGCCAGAGTTCAAAAATAACAGTAATACGTAGCAAGGAACAAGCATGGGGGAGTAAAGGAAGGTTTGGGGGTCCTTTCATGTACTGGAGTTCTTCTTTAAGACCTTACTATAATCTCCTGATAGGACCTCTTGTTATTGTGACCTTTTTGAAGTAGCAAAGGGCTGTTTATGTGGCCTGTTTAATTATTATTTTAATTTATATATCCAGTAATTTTCTGGTGTCTGATAAAACATTCCATTGAATAATAGTCAGAGCTGGTACCAGTCTTTCCTGAACCTGTCACTCATGTTTGCATTAAAAATTAACCAATGCTGTTAAACACTTCATATTCATTTTCTAAATAGACGCGCTGTCTGCTATTTACAAAAAATGGAAAAATCTATTTTGGACAAAGTTCAGTTTGTTTTATTGATTCTTTACATTTAAATGATGTTGATGTTTTGATTGGGCCCCAGAGCTCTTTCACCTACTGGTAAAATTGATAGGAGCAGAATGCTTGAAGACTAATATTCTTTCTGTGGATCCATACATACATTTATTTAAATAACACATTAACATACATTATATTTTGTTTTGTTAGAGGAGGTTTTTTTTTTGAACCTGGATTTCATATCTCAGGATGTCTGGGATTTTTGGGATCCTTGGGGTGATATTACCTAAAATACAGTTGAATTTCAATCTTTATGTAAGCAGGGGACACCCAGTTTGGTAAATAATTTTGGAGTGATGACACATAATGCAAAGTCACAACTATTGTCCAGCCAGCCTTGCTGCTGGTACATTACTCAAGCAAGTTAAATAACATCAATGTTCTCCCCAGCCCCTTTACCCAGGCTTAACACCCTGTTGAGTAACCACCCGGCTGTTTTTGGGTGGTTACTGAAGAGTTGGGTCACAATACAGCGGCCACTCGCCTACAATTTCTTAAAAATGTTCTAAGTTGGACACTGAACATGTTCTGATTACTTTTGCTTCCTGTGATAAAGAGGTAATAATGCCACAGCTCAGCTCTGTCCATTCTTCTCTTTCCTGATAAACAAGAAGATTCTGCCAAGCGGGACCTTGTTTTTTTTGGAGCTGCTGGTCTATTCTTCTGCCTGTGTGTTTTACTTTTAAGGAGTAGAGCCCTGCAGACGGCCTTTTCATGGGACTAAAAAATTGTGAATGAGAAAAAGTGCAACGCTTATTAAACCTTTTAGCAAAAAAGTTAGACTCAGAAAGCCAATCATGTATACCATGTAAATATGTGGTATAAGTGTTATTATTATTATTATTAAACAGGATTTATATAGCGCCAACATATTACGCAGCGCTGTACATTAAATAGGGATTGCAAATGACAGACTAAGAGGAAAGCCAAGTTTCAGTGAGAGCCAGAAAGTTCAGAGACTTAGAAAGGAGAAGGTTGTGTATGGAGGTTAATTTGTTGCCAACAGATCTGGCATTCCATAGACTGCCAGAGAGAGGGGGTAAGGACTTATGGGTAGGGTGAATGGGGATGAGGTTAGGAATGGGGATGAGGTTAGGTTAGGTAAGTGTTACAACCTGGTTTTCTGTATGCCATACCTGATGTGATATTTGTATGTCACATGGTCGTTCAAACTTGCTAGGGAAAGGTTCTTGGGGTCTGTAAGTACTATTATAAGGCATTCCCAGAACTGGCATTGGTGGTCAGTAAGAAGGCAAGGAAATAGAGGCAAGCCATTGTGGGTGAACATCAATACAGGGGCAGGGCCACCTTCAGCAATAACATATTGAAGAATGAATAGACAGTATACCTTAAGAAGTTAACTTAAACCCCTTTATTTTCAGTCAATCAAGTGTTTCAGCACAACCTTATTGATTGGGTCTGCTTTCAGTTCTTGTTGTCAGAGCATTAGCTTGAGAAACAAAATGAGTACACAAAGTAGGTCAACTTACTTTGAATAGACTACCTAATTCAACATTAAAAAAGTGTGCAGTGTATTCTGGTATAAATGGGACCTAAGTTCAATGATGTCATCTTCTGTATTTTTTACTGCAGTTTTCCCTTCCGACAGTGACTGGTAACAAATGTCAGCACGGTCAGAACTCCTAATACTAGTTCGATCTTAGTGATGGAGTGCTTACAGGAGCTATTGGATCAACATGACAACCAAGGAAGTAGTATTTTCAAAGGATTTTAGTTCCAGAAGCTATGAGAAGAAAAACACAACAAACAGAATAGTTTTCAACCTTCAGGAATTTCAAAGCAGTTTTGATTTTCGAACCTTATACCCTAATAAATAAGACCTCACGTCCATAGCCTTTTGAAGGACAAAAGTATAGTTCTCCTATTTATTAAAGTTTGAAGAAAAAATGCAATTAGTTCCCAATGGGACTCCAATGTATTGAAACGTTAGAATTCCAGCTGTCATGCTCCAATGAAGGTCTGAACTGGACTAGCTGCTGTTGGCCAGGCTCAGTTTATATTCCAGACACTGATAAATTGATCCATGTGTTTCTATATGCGCTATGTAGGTGCTGTAATAGAAGAGAACAGTCATGGTCTTCCAGTTTGCTTAGCTGTACAGTGAAAACATTGCTGTGTCAGTTGAAATGGGCAGAAATCCAGATACATTTGTGCCAGACTGTACAGGACGATCTGTGACTGCCCTAGTGCTGCAGCTGCATGGCAGGTCTTACTGTGCATTTTCTCTGCTAGAGCTCCATTTTTCATGAGCTTCCTGCTCATTCTTGATGCCAATCAACAACATAATGCATGGGAAGTAGGACAATAGTAAGGAGGGATTTACTGACATCCTTTCTCAGGACTTTTGAGCTGCTATAAGAGAATAGAACAAGTAGTATAGTCACATACTATCCTTACCCCTTCACCAACATCATGTATTGAACATATATGTTTTATTTATTTATTTTACATTGTAAACTAAATTTAATTTGTGCTGAATATACCCAATAATGTTTTACAATCCAAAATCCCTTCTGGACAGTAATACAAAAGGTCACCAGCTCACTCGAGAGAGTCAGCATAAAATCCTAAATAAACTTCCGTGTTTCCCCGATGATAAGGCATCCCCATCAAATAAGCCACCCCCCGATTTTGCTCAAACAATTAAAATAAAGCACCCCCCGCAAATAAGACATCCTCCGATACCTGATACTGTGTGACTCCTCGCTGCAGTGCAGAGTGAAACTGAAAGTAACTTCTACGGACAAGCAAGCTGCTGATCCCTGCCCTAACAGAGTCTGTTACCCGGCCGTAGAAGCCAAAAAAAGTGAGTCAGTGATCATAAAGGGGACAATCAATGGCACATACGGTAGTGATCAGAAAGGGGACAATCAATGGCACAGAGTGATCAGAAGGGGACAATGAATGGCACATGAGTGATCAGAAGGGGACAATGAATGGCACAGAGTGATCAGAAGGGGACAATCAATGGCACATGAGTGATCAGAAGGGGACAATGAATGGCACAGAGTGATCAGAAGGGGACAATGAATAGCACATGAGTGATTTTCAACAATAAATGTGTACTGTAGTCTTCTTCATGGAAAAATAAGACATCCCCTTGAAAACAAGACCTAGGGCATATTTTGGCATTTCAAAAAATATAAGACAGTGCCTTATTATAGGGGAAACAGGGTATATTAGGTTTAAGCGGAACTAAACGTAAAACAAAAAAATTACACTTACCTTTATTTCTGCAGATCCCTTAATCCCTCCAGAGCTTTCCTTGATTAGGTCCTGTGCCATCCTGTTACCTGCCCTTGTCCCAGCATAGAAGAAGCCCCAGGTGCTCAAATCCTCATCTGTCTTATTTTTTTCTCTGAGTACTTCACACGATCTTGCACTATGCAGGCGACAGATTTCCATTTTCTTGCCATTGAAGGAAAAGGCCCCTTCTGCGCATGTCCGAGATTGGGCATGTGTAGAAGAAGCAGCTAGAAGTGCAGAGGCTCCTGGGACACCCATGTCATGACTCCCAGGAACCTCTGCACAAACAGTCTTTACTGCTGCAACAATAAAGTCAGAGGAAAGTGAAAAAAGTGAAAAAAATTTTTTTTTTTAATAAAAATAATAATAATAATAAATAATAATAATAAAAATAATAATTTTTACTTTATAAAAGACGGGTTATCTACCCGTAAGGGTTTTTTTTTTATTATTGGTATGCAGTCAATAAAGAAAATGGTAAAAAATATTTTTTTAATTGTGCTGAAGTCCGTTAGAACTATAACAAGTTGCCCTGTGGTGATGGGAGATCCGGGACTTCTGTTCTCAATCATGAGCAGCCATATCTATAGCTGTCCAGATCTCCAGAGGTCTGACATGTCCTCTGCTTATTGTTCTGTGAAACACTACTGTTCATAGAGTGTAAGACATCTCTATAAAGCATGTTTCCTAACCTAAACTACCTTACTTCCCAGCCAATGACACCTAATATGCATCTACACCAACTCAAACCCAAAAATGGCTGAAAATGTTAGTAATTTAAAACTAGAGTTGTAGATTGGTAAGGAATATACAAAGCTACACCATGGAAAGCCATAGTAGGGCAGAATGGTGGCTCAGGGGTTAGCACTCCAGCCTTTGCAGCTCTAGGTCCCAGGTTTGATCCCCAGTCAGAACATTATCTGCATGGAGTTTGCAGATTCTCCCTGTGTTTGGGTGGGTTTCCTCCAGGTACTCCGGTTTCTTCCCACATTCCAAAAACATGCAGTGAGGTTAGTTGGCTTCTCCCTAACAATTGACCTTCGACTACAGTAATGACATATGACTATGGTAGGGACATTAGATTGTGAGCTCCTTTAAGGGACAGTTAGTGACACGACCATTGACTTTGTACAGCACTGCATAATATGATGGCACTATATAAATACTGTGTAATAATGGTGCTAAACTGAGATTGCAAAGCATTAATATTAGTAAACAGAATTTATATATCACCAACATATTATGTAGCATTTGTATATAAAGCACTTTAAATCAGATAATAATATCTACACGTTGGTTCTGTTGTTCAACACAGTACCATGGTGTTGTTTCTACCCAAGTGCAACATTTTTAGTTTATATGAACTTTTCTTGTTTTATTAGTAAATATTGTGATTTACCAGATCCAGAACATCCCTTTCCACCTGTCCAGCTGTCTTATGCTTCCTGCCCCTTCTGCATTTCAATTTGAAAGAACAAGAACCAAGTCAGATGAAACTAGTAAATAGAATAGCAGACCAGACTCTTTTTTTGTATGTTGCTGTGCTGGCACTGTCTACTCTCTCCTCAATCCTGCCTACTGTTTCTGGATTGACATCACCTCCTCTGTTGCTGAAACCCTCCCAATTTGAGCTGCTTACAAATTTTTCTTTAATTTAGGTTTAGTTATGCTTTTAATATTTTATTCAGTTCATTGTTTTGCAAGCTCTGGTAGAATATGAATCAGGTGGAGCCATCCTGCAAGATTACAGGTGGTTATTTTAATTTGTTACATTTCGGTTTGTGTAACACTGAAATCAATGCTAATATATGTGCATCAATGCTGAAATCCTACTGGTATAGAAAAGCTACTTTCATCAGCATCTGTTAGCAGAAAAGCCTGGGGCCTGTATCACTATAAATAACTGGAGTGGTAATATTGCCAAAGAGCAGGTTTTCAGTAAGAGGCCATTTATCCCACTGTGCGACCTTCAGTACAGGCTGATCAATCAGGTTTTTCTTGGATGGACGGTCAATAATGGTGCTTTACTACAAGTCGACTCAGGAAGATAAATGTCGTAAATAGAAGTGCAATAAAAGCAATATGTGGATGTCCTTAAAAACCTCATAAAAAGTGACTTGACCTGGACAGGTTTGCTGACTGCTGGCTCAGGTTTTGTAAGGAAACTACAAGACATTTGTAGAGTTCACAAATTACTATATATATATATATATATATATATATATATATATATATTATAATGCAGTGTAAGATAAGTCACCTAACAATTATGAAGCTAGTTTAAACCACAATAAATCCTGGCATATTTCTTGTTATTTAACATGTTTCTTTCTGTGTGATTGAATATTGAAGGGTGAGAATCTCTGTGACGTTTTTATTACAGTGTCTCTAGCTTCCCACTTATTCCTGTCCTGGTTTCAGGGTGTTACAGGGACTAGACGGTAGGGGTAATCTTTCCAACAAGAAGAGAGATAGAAAGTTTTTCTTAGTAGAAGGTGTGTATGGATTGCTTGTTTTGCTCTCTGTGTCCTCCTGTCCCAATTACCCCATTTTCTCATTTGCGGAACTAGTGCATGGTCAGCCATTGGGGTGTGTGGACTGTGCACTCACATATGGTGTATCAACCCTGCCTATTGGGGGGATTACTGCCAGACAATGGTGTAATGGGATGGACACATTTGTAAAAACTGAATCATTTGTGACTACTCCGGGGGCTTGTCAGTGATCGCTCACCATTACATGTCATTGCCAACATCAGCACCCATGTCTGCAGCTGCAGTGTTTGCTTCTCTTCCCTACCTAGCAGACATGAGTGCTGCAGCCCTACATGTACATAATATGCTAAAAAGTTACATGAATAGACTTAACCTGATTTCACAAAGATCTGATTTCAGAAGATATGTGATCTTCAAATTAAGATCACATATTTAAAAGAAAAACAGATTGACATGAGAAATGTGTTGAGCATTCTAACCAGGTACAGTCAGAGAAACAAACAAATGTATGCCTATGGCTGACTGCAGACTGAATCCCTACAACCACTCCCTGGCAGATTATTCTCAGTGTAAGTACTGAACATCCATGATGTAACTTAGCATTCATATTCCCCTATGATTCCCTGCTGCCAGGAGGGCCTGTTCAGTAAAATAAATGATCAGCTGCTACTAGTAGTAGAAAAGAACAACATTCACAAAGGTTACCTACAATGGCAGATGTCCTAATAATCCTCACATCAGAAAAGGCCGCCATTACTTTAGAGATACCAATGGGGAGGCTTGGGAAGAGGGACATGATAGGGGTGTCACTATTGGAAAGGAAATGTTTTGTCAGGATTAACATAAGCACTGCTTCCCCTCCACTGTCCATTTACAGGGGTAGATACGGGTTGTTGTGGGGACCAACCTAGCTGTTCTATTTGTTGGGGTGGCTACGTCATAAGACAAGCTATACACAATAACTTTTTCCTTTTATAAAAAAATGCCAAGAGTTCTCATTTCTATTTATATTATTCATTTGGTTAAGGTAATATATTTCTGCAGTTTATGTTTGTTACCACATTTTTATGGAATATTGGGATAATTTTGTTTTTCAGGTAGAAAGATAACAATAACATTATGGCAAGTGTACTATAATTTGGTGATGCTTTTGTATATATTTATATAGTGCTGACTAGTGTTTACCTCAGCTGCACTGTAGACTATTTGCCTTCAGGGTGGTTTCAGAAAATGTATTATAAAAGCTAGAAGTCCTTGGGGGTTCCCTTCTTGTATATTTTAATGGAACAGCAGTTTTGAATCCTAGCCTGGTATTTTGTCCTTGAGTCCAATAACTTTTGTATACCCAGGAAAATGCACTTCTGTCTATACATATAGATGTTACACATTTTAAACCTCTTAAGAAACTATTCAGTTTATATTACAGTGAAACAATGAGCTATGAGCATCATTACAATCATTACTTCAGGTCTAAATATATGCAATATCTTTTTACAGAGCTGCAGTTGTCAAAATTCTCAAACCTCAACAATTTTGGGGGGGGGTCTACAGGTTCTAAGGCACCTAATATGAACACTCTATATATACTGAATGTAGTAGGAGAAGACTCCTAAGACTAAGACAGAATAAACACTAATGACTTAGCAAGTTGTGTATTGAGTCTTTTTTTGTTTGTTTTTTGTCTGAGGATAGACCTATACAGTAATTATCTCAAGCATATGAAAATTAATTTACTGTTGATTAATTTGTTCTAAGTGTACTACTCTTTATGCTCTTCAAAGTTATTTTTTGACATTTCCTCTAGCTAGAATGAAGGATGTTCTTAAACTCAACTTTTATTAAAAACATTGCCCTTCTGACCCTTATTCACACCTTTATTATACCTAAAAGTTTCAGTCACGTACCCCCCTCTTTTTATATGTACCATCAATTTGCAGGTTTTAGATACTTGAGCTTTTTAGATACTTGAGCTTTTACCCACAACTAGAGTTGTGGGTAAAAGACTGGATTTTGGGTTCTGGTAGATCTGCAACTTCAGAGAAGGTTTTGGTCCTGTTATCCAGCTTTGTTTTTATGGATACATTGCAACTTTACAAAGCAGAAATATTCTCAACTCTTCTGGAGTTGCTGGCATTCCTCACATGGTGTTCCTTAAACTGTATACTTAAAAGGGTTCTCTCTCCAGCCGGGAGGTTACTGAATAGTGTCTGGTGGTGGGCCCAGCTAAAAAGGGAGTAGGGGAGAACACTTCTGTAGTATACATTGTCTTCTGTACCAGGAATTGTAGATCTGTTAGGATTATTTTCTAACCACACATGTGAAGTAGATTGCAGTGTGCCATCTGTATTACCAAGCTAACTATATATAAATTGATTGCATTGCTAATTGGCCCATGCATGGTCATTTTTAGTATGCCTAGGTCTGTACATGGCCTGTTTTTTGTTTAAGTGGTACACTCATTTTAAAAGTCTTTTTCAGTGATTGGTCAACATACAGGTCATATAGGGAAGTTAGCACACAAAGGTTTCCCCACTCACCTCTGTGGAAATACTAGTTGCTTATTCTTCTGTGAAGCAGGAGTATGTAATTTCACATATGCTGTATTGTTATGGTTGCCCTAGTACTACAAATGTTGATATGTCTATGAATACATTTAGTTTAATTAAATATTTTTTCTAGTTTCAGAATCGTAAACCAATGATTTCTGTACCCTCCAGCTTTTGTGCTATAGCCTTATCCATCTCCAAGACTAGTTCACTCGAATACTATTGAAAAAGCAAATGCACAATCATTATTTACAAGCATTAAACAACATAATTGTACTAAAAATTGGTTATGGGAGTCGCTGTATGTCATTTTAAGTGTCATGTGATATTCTCTTGTAAATATTGACAAGCCATCTGCACAAGTGTATTTGCAGTGTAGATGCTGCCAGGAAGGGTGTTTTAAACATACAGTTTGTTAGGGGAGTATTAGTGGTTGTTTTCAATGTTTTGAGGTTAGATGGCCATCCCACCACTTGCCGTTATCAATAGGCAATATTCCAGCTTTAATACAGAACAACAATGTGAGTACACCTTTATTCCCTTCCTCCCGTAATTTAGAGTAGCAATAAAATTTAGATTCACCCCTACCACTCTTTGAGCAATCAGCTATTTTTATGCCCTTAGTTTTATTGACTCTTATGTAATTAATGCTATTTTGGTTGATTTGAGGTGAGTGGTCCACTTTAAATGCTGTTACCAGCCATAGTAAGCTTCACTTTTCTGCAAGGCTTCTTTTTGGATTAGTGAGCTTTTAATTTAGGGGTGGTATTTTGGTTTTCATTTATTTTTGAATGTTGTAAAGGAAAAAACAGTAAATTTAGGAGCAGCATGCACCTAAACTACCTCAAATTAAATGACTCACATTCTTAGCCCCTTCTTCCCACTCCTATCCCTATTTAAAAAAAAAAAAAAGAATGCACCTTTTAGGCCTGGTATGCATGATGAAAACAGTTCTTCCTATGACCAGTGTTACACTGCTGTACAGTCTGTGGTATCTTAATTAATGTGTTAAAACCAATGTCTAAACTGTTTGTCTCTAATACATTTGTACAAATTCTCACTTTAAATGTCCTGCTGGTGACCAATTTTACACTACTGTATCATCCTCTGTGAGCAATAGCAGAAGTAAAGTCTAACTAAAAGTTTAACTAAAAGTCCTGACCAAAATGCTTTTTCATAAGAAAAAAAAAGACTATGAAGCCTCTTCTTTAAGGAATCAATTGTACAGTCTTGGCACATGAAGTAGCTCCTGTATGTGTGCATAAAATTTACATCATTATAACCAGGCCAATGAAGATGGCTGGACTCCAAACCCAGATATTTTGGCAGGTAAAGAAGTTCTTACTTTGTATTTCCTATTCTTTATGTTTGCTTCTGGAGAGTGAAAATTGAACTCAAAGGGTTATTATCATAGCCAGGCAGCTATCATTTGCTGAAGGTAAGCAATGGCAGTCCCTATGTATCTGTCAGGAAAGACTATCCCAATAATCATACCAACCGATGACCTTTATCATTTACATATTGTGTAGTAATTAGTTTAGAGGAAACAAATCTGATCAAAATACATCTGTATGCTGAAGCACACAGGAGTGTATGACTGTGGCCTGGCTGTGTTTGATTTAATAGTTAGGTGCTCCTAATTTTTTTTTCCTTTAGAAAACCGGCTGATCTATCAAGTTATAAAGTAAACTAAAATATAAAAAGTATATAAAAATTCAGTGTAAGAATGTCTTGGGAGTACGAAAACATTCTGAGTATTTACAGCACACCAGACTGTTGTCCACATGCATTAAATGGAGTATGTTTTTAGGTTCTTCTAAATTACTTAGACTTGGTTCTGGGTTGCTTTGATCTGCACTTGAGGTACTGAATATTTTCTTCTTCTTGCTTCTTGGTGACTTCTTTCTGCTTCAGTGGAATTAGGTTTGTATGGGGAAAAAAGGAGGGTTGTAGGAGAAAACAAAAGACCATATACCTGTAGTTTACCTTTACACCCCTCCATTCTATCTGTCCGCATACCTTAGTAGGACTGCTGTGTTTAGCTCCTTGTTTTCACCTTGTTTTACCAAAATCTTGTTTACTGACAGGAGTTCCCATACACTCCTGCTAGCACACTGCATAAATTTCAGCCAGAAAAGGATGAAAAAAGAGCTGCATTTGGATCAGGATCACGTCTGTTCTACTAAGGTAAATCATCAGCCTGGGTAGGGTTAGTGTAGTTTAGTTCTGGAGTATGTTTGTGTATCTTTGCACAGTATGTTTGTGTATCTTTAAGTAATAGTGTAGTGAGCTTTCAAGAGAACCTGCCACTTCCCTAATATTAATATTAATAAGTACTTAAAGTATTTTAGTACTAAGTAAGTAAGTAAAGGCCTAGTATGCTGTATAGTTTAAAAAGTGAGTTTGTCTTTCCCTTGTCCCTAGACCGATTTCTGGGAAATACTTATATTTTTATTTAAGTTATAATACTTTTTTCCTCCTCTTGGTTTTTATTGCACTCTGCATCCTCATTTGAAGACATCTCCTACTTCCTGTCCCAGTGATAGTGGTTAGTTGGACACGGTAATGAGTAAGGCAATGAGTTGACATGCTTTTTTTTTTAGCAAGTTTCTTTGATGTGCCATTTTTACACAGCAGATGCCAAAATACCTAATTTTGTTTTCCTTCTTGTTTTCCTATGCAGTGTAGAACATTGAGGAGCATTGTTGAGGAGTGATAAACTAAGTTTATCAGTATTTCATTTTTACCTAGCCCACATCAACTTACTTCATAGATTTAAGATTGGCATTGATTTGTTTATGTCCAATGGCCATGCTATGAACATAGCCCTAACATTTATAGAAATAGAAAAATGTGTGTTAGGTTCTTTGTTTTTTTTCCCCTACATAACAACCTTCACTTCCACAGTATGCCCAAAACTTAAAACGTCTGATTGCAGTTCCATTGAAATTCTTGTGACATGTGTGGGTGTTGAGCACATGATAACACAGGGCTTTATGTATGCAGTTTTTAATTGCCTTTTTTTCTACATTAGCATTATTATTATTATCTTTCAGTGCCCTCTTGCTTGTTTTTCCTCTTGTTGCAATGGCATCATAACCACAGACCCAAAAGGGTGTGACAAATTTGTTTCTGTTACAACAGACTTGTTGAGAAACCCTCTGTGTAGCTTTTTAATGAGGTTTAAGTACTTCCTCCATCTTCCACCATAAAAAAGCTGTTTACCACATAAGCATGGCAAACATCTTCTTATAAAAGTTTGTAGTAAAAGTATGTGTATTGTACAAATTACATGCGCTCGGTGTAAACGTCACTTGCCTGTGGAATAGGAATTGAGTGCTGTATATTATGTAGTTACTTTATTTTTATTCAGTGGTTTCAAACTTTAGGCATTTTTATGTCAAGACTATTTGGTTTTAGGGTCTGTGTTTGTTATAGGCTAAAAAATCAGGTTTGGAATAAAATGTGATTCATTAGAAGGCAGAAAAAGCATAATTTTAGGAAAAACATTAAAGCAAATCAATGTAAAGTAATTAATTCTTGTACATTCATATTGATATCTGCCCAGTTAGCAACATCAGTAGTCCAAGTAAAATTGTTAAACGGAGAAAACCCCTTAAATAAAAAAAAAATAAAATATGTAAAAACAATTTTATATAGTTTCTAATAATAGTGTTTTGTAGATGTCTAAACAAATATGTGAAAATAGTAGGAAATTGGTAGGACTGCAAATATGCAAACCAGCCAGTCTACCAAATTAGACCATGAAAGTAACGTCATGGTGGAAGAGTTGTGACTTGTATAGATTACATTGTGATATAGCTAGTTTGGATGCAAAAAGAGCATTGCAGAGTTCTCATAAACATTCAGAGAAAACCAATTTTCTATGCCTATTCATGGATTGTTTGGGATCCTTCTGGGAAATATTCAGTGCCAGTTCCTGAGAACATTGCTTGGCCAAAGCATCTATGTCACTTCTGGAGAAGAAAACCTTTTTTTTACTTTTATTCTCACTACTAAGATATTGGGCATTATCAAGTGTTATATTCTTATAGTAAAAATTATATTCTGCTGCAAGGTTTTAAAAGTTTCAGTTATTTGTAATAAAGCCAGACTTTACTCTGGAAATTAAATTTCCCTCGAGCCTTAGTGAAAGAAAGTATTTTTTTTTAGCATAATAGACCTAAAAAGGGTTTCTAGTTTCACTCTGCTTAGGTTAAATTTCATGACATTCTCAAGCTGAAACTAAGAGAAATGTTTTTTATGCTAAATTAGTTTTAAACGGGCACTTTTCCTAGTGGTATTAGTGTATTTGGTTAGTTAACCTCTAAATCTGTGGGCAACTGTATTTTGGCTCAAGTAAAGTTTTTCACAATATTACGTATAGGGATAGTCTGTCAATTGACAGTTATAGTTTCAGTACTAGTGCATCCCTATCTGATTTCATACATGTCCAGGATAAATAATTTCCAGATCAATATTCTCTTCATGTTTACATTCCCTTGCCACAATTCTCTGCTGTCTATGCAGTAGAAGCCTACTGACTGACATCCATCTAAACTAATCAAATGTCTGATCTACTGTACCTGAAAAAAATGTTAACCATGGCTTTTTTTGGTTGATATATTGGAGCTACCCTGTTTCCCCGATTATAAGGCACTCTCTTATATTTTTTGAAATGCCAAAATATGCCCTGGGTCTTATTTTCAGGGGATGTCTTATTTTTCCATGAAGAAGACTACAGTACACATTTTTTGTTGAAAGTCACTCATGATCACTCATGTTCCA
>NC_092862.1:61005305-61035915 GCF_032062135.1 Pyxicephalus adspersus | reverse complement strand
GATTGTCCCCTTCTGATCACTATGAAATGATTGTCCCCTTCTGATCACTCTATTTCATTGACTCCATTGTCCCCTTCTGATCACTTACCCGTAATTAAGTGCAGGGATCTCCGTTAGGGCAGGGATCAGCAGCTTGCTTCCTTGTTCAGAATTGCGGGGGCATGTGTGCAGGCTTTTTACTTTCAGTTTGGCTCAGGAATAGACACGCCCTGCAGCCAGCATCAAAGACACACACACTGCAGCCAGCATAAAGGACACACACGCAGGATCAGATATCTGGAGCTGTCTTATAAATGGGTGAGTGTCTTATTTTAATTATTTTTTTAAAAATCGGGGGTGGCTTACTTAATGGGGATGTCCTAAAATCGGGGAAACACGGTAGTTCTGTAATTGAAGTGAATGGGAGTTCCTTATTGCTGGAGAAGCTTTGATTTTGTCTCTCAAAAGGTAAAAAAGAAACAACAAAATGCCATAGACACCAATAAAACAAATGCTTTTTTTATACAAAGAATAGGAACATAGTTTTACTTACCAGGCCAAGCAGCCTAGTAGTGGTAATCTTTGTCATATCTGCTAAATGGAGGCAATTGTCCGCAGTGGTTTGGAAATAAGTACAGGGATACTACTAGGATGCTGATTGGAATCTAGTGTTTTCCTTTTTTAAAAGCAGGGAGAGGGGGAGAGAGAGAGAATAGGTAACACCTTGCACAGTTCCATTATGAACGAGCAGTTTAACAAGCAGGGAGTGTCAATAAACTGCTCACTACCACCCTCATTCATTGGGCCTCACGTATTAAAGTTAGGCCAGGTACACATGTGCAATGGTTCCCGTCCCATTATCAGCTCAGGGCTGATATCGGGCGAGAATCTTGCGTGTGTTAAGTGCTCGTCATCCAGCATCTGAATGACCGCCCTGGAAGGTCCACAGAAGATGGACAACGAACAATCGTAATGCAAGTGAAGGGGAGAGAGAGCAGAGTGGTGCCACGCCGTCATTTTCCCCCTCACCTCTCCATAGAGCAGAACGGTGCTGTATGTTCATGCATCGTGCAGTCGTTTGTCGTTAGAAAGGACCGTGAAATATCTTTTCCAACGAAAATGACAATTATTGTACGTGTGTACTTCTCCAAGGCTAAAGAGGATACACTTTTATCAGTGAAGCTGGGTGATCAGGTAAACCCGGAATGGATCTGGTCCAGGATTAAAAACATTTGCTAGCAAATGACTTCTAAGAAATCCATTCCAGGTTTGCTGGATGAAAGTGTATCCTCTCCAGCCTTGGAGAATTTTAATTATTCAGGCCTAATGCCTATAGGTGGCCATGGGTGAGATGACCATGGGAGCCGTTTCCAGCCATGAGGAAACAGTAACTGCACTGCGATCTCACCGCCCATGTGAACTAGCTCTAAACCTCATTGACTGCTAATATAGTAAAATTATTGTATATATTAATATATTATATAATTAAACTTTGTTAGATAAGCTGTTGTGCATTTATTATGTAAGAAAGATTTTATATTTGTTCTAGAATTATACTGAAGTCCATATTTTATTTTCCATTTGTTACTGTGAATTCTGAGTAAGAAAGACAAGTGTATATTATAATTTGCGTCATTAGCTCTTACACTCTTTTGAAGAGTAAAAGCACAGCCACTCATTAATATTCATTGCAAGCTGTCTGTTCTGGTCTTCTGTTTTCTATTGCAGATACCAATAGGTTGTTCATTTTAATTGCTGCTGTGACTGCGTGTGCGTACATGTATAGGGAGGAAGAGTCACAATTCTTTAGAATCTGGGCTGATTTGAAGCTCATTTAAAGTGACATTGCCATAAGAAAACTATGGAGGCTGTCCTCTTCCTTGAGAAATTTCCCTGGCTATTATCATGATATGAAAAAAATTAAACTTCAGTTCATTCATTGACCTAATGCAAATATATATTTCTCATTGTTTTAGGTCTGTAACCCAAAGGTTTTAGACAAGTACCAGCCAGGCAACTAGGGAGGAAGCAATGGCATACTGCTTTTTTGCATTGTAAAGCTTCCTATGAGGTGCAAGAATACAGTTTGGCATTAACATGGGTCAGGAGGTTTTGTCACTGGAGTCCCAAAGAAATAGGGGACATAACTCGTGAGGTTCTACCTATAACTTAAACATCCCTTTTTGGTGGGTTTACAACTTCATATAGTAAAATGAGGGCCTACTAAGCCTAGTGGGCTTCTTCCCCTGCCTTCACCGCTATTTTACTATTGTTAGGCCTAAAAACAAGCAAACTAGTAATACAATGGCCGGGGGTCAACCTGCACATTTCAGAAAATAGTCACAGACATTGCTCCATCATGTTCCACAAGCAAAAATCAATTCCACACAAATAAAATCAATATCTGTTAGCCTATCCTTCTTGATTTGTGGTAAGGGAAATGTTTTCTAAAGACAAGTTTTCCTTTTTAATTTTACATCCATTGATCATGCCAGTAAAACGACCTCCTGCCTTAAAGAGATCAAACATATTCTGTATGCCTGTGCAGACGGAGCACTGGATTCTGTGTTCTGAAGACTAGGAACCACAGCTGACTTGTTTGAGACTCAATACGTTTCCACACCAATTAAAATGGTTTTAAGTGAGAGTATTTTAATGACAAAAATTGTATTGCATTGTTGCTTAATACTAAAGATCTGTAGATATGTAGTGGATATGTAGTTGAATACATATACTAATTTATTTTGCCTTGTTTTTATTTTCTATAGCCAGCAGCCAATGTATTTTATCCTATAGTTTATCCAGCGCAAATAACAGAAATTACTTGTGTAATTGCCAACGAAGCCACAGCAATGCTCTTAAGATAGTTTAATCAGAGTAATGCACCCTCACTGTGTTCCAAGGTCAAACAAAAGTCATCTCATAACAAATGGTAGTAGGGTATGTTAACAGATATGAATGATATAAATATATAAATAATATATTTAAGGTGTTTGTGTCTTTGTAAGAAGACCCCACAGGCGAAGCTAAAACCCCTTTGGTGATCTACAATACAAGGTTTACCTAAAAACCTGGATCAGTGTACTTGTAGTGCAAAGTACGCCAGTCACTGGAAAAAATAGCAGATTGAAAAGTCAAAGCAGCAAACGAATGATAACTGTAGTATATAGAGAAACACATTTTAATTATTTAATTCTTAGAATAATAACATTAGGACATAACAGATAACAGTAATAGAACAGTTGGGTTTTAATGTAAATTATCTTAATTTTTGTCCAACATACATATCAATTTTAAACTGGATGTACCTCTGTATACAGACACATCAACATTAATGTATTGCACAAATCTGGCTACATTTGATGACCTGCATTTAAACACATTGGTGTGAATGTTAAGTTATCTAGCTGTATGATTATTTCTAATTTTATCTTCGGGGGTTATTGTACCCCTATTTCCCTGTTGAAAACAAATAAAGAACATCATAGTATTTGCTTGTCTTAATTATGAATGATCTTCCTGTGGTCAGAATGTTGGCTCTCGTGTTTATAGCCACCTTTACATGTTCCATAGATTGGCTGCGCCTACCATTTATTAAATAGGATCATAAGGTTTCCCTTCTGCTGTTTGGTATTAAACTGCAACTATTTAATGATTTGCCAAAAATGGCAAAATATGTTTAGGAAATCTATTCCAGGTTTGCTCGATCATTCAAGTTCTACCACTATAGTCTATCCTCGTGATAGTCTTGGGGAGTTTTAAAAAATCAGGCCCAGCACCACCAGGAATTTGGCCTGTTCACTTGGCAAAGTGAGCTATGAGATATAATTTCCTTATCTTTGCAAATGAGGTGACAGTTTGCTGACCTTATCCTTATCCAATCATGTTCATCCAATCATTTTTTAAAAACTATTTTACTTTTTTTTTTGCACAAGAATTTTTTGTAAAGTGAATTTTCACCACATTCACATACCTAGGTGAATTATAGTGAAAATTAACTTTGCTAATTGAACAGCCCAAACTCCTTAAACAACCCAAAAATTTTACTGTGACTGATGTAGTTTCCACTTTAGTCAAGCACAGGGCTGGTCAGATTTTATATAAATAATACATTATTCTAGCACAACCTTTTTTCACCTTTTCAAATAACTTGAAGTATGCTTGGATTCATTTTCAGGTTCGTGGTATAAATAATCAGAGCTGCCAAAACACAAAGGAGAGTCCATTTATCCAGACACAGAATCTTGTCACCTACAAAAATTAAACAAAAAGGTTACATTGAACAATTTCAGTAGGGGATAAGCCTGTACAAGTAAAAGACTGAATAAATGCCGCACAAGAAGCAACTAGTCATACTTAGACATTTGCAGTAGAAAAACAGTCTTTTCAACACATCTTTAGAGATTGGCCCTCCTATATCCAGTACAAATGTTCTTTTATTAGTTGCTTAACTGACCAATAAAATCTACATTAAACATTTTTTTTTAATTTTAAGAAAAAGATTATCCTCAGAAAGAGTTTTATTTAAAGGATTTTAAGATTATTTCTGTTGAAATAAGAATCACATAGCAGGACCGTTTGTTCAGGTGTTTTTTTTAAAAAAGAGGCTATTATTTTCAAAAAATGTTCTTTGGTACAATATCCAGTGGAGAAATATGAAAATGAATAAAAGGAAAATTAAAAGAGGGACCAGCCACATAACCGTCAATCAATTTTTTTCTAGGGTTGGTTTAGGAAAATTGCAGGTTACGGCATACTTGGCATAGTAGAAACACAATCATACTTAAAGTGGAATTAGGTTCCATATTAAAAACTTGCAACCAGGCAGGGCTTTATTGCAGAAAGGGACAGGCAATGTCCTTTCTACAAATAGCAAGACTATATGAACTCCTGCGTGCCTGTGTAGGAGTCACGTCATCTTAGTCCGATCAATCAAGATAGCCAAGGTTCAGAGCAATGAAGAGAAGAAAGAAGAAGATGTCCACAACGGAATGGGGAGAGTCAAGTTTGATCAGAGTTTAGTTCCACTTTAATAATACCAACCCATTTGCATTGATTATCGTTGTAAGCAAATCATACTCCACTGTTTGTTAAAAAAGAGGTATTGGCAAATGTCAGTTTAAAGGAAGATGCTTTTTGAGATGGTGACATTTGGCTACACTACCAAATCTTTTATACTCCACCAGTTATTATTTAAAGACTCTAATAAAACCATCCTAATCCATCAAAGACTTATATGCATCAATAATGATTTTATTGTGTTGAAACATACCACTGCATTTACCTGGGTATCACAATTGTCCTAGTTCTGTAAAATAATATCTTTAGAAAAGAATAATAGAGAATAAATGTAGGGACCACCTCAAACCCATGGAGGGTACAAAAATAAATTGTAGCCCTGTTCTACTCCACATTTACTGATGTTATCACTAATATTAGCGTACAAAACTTACATATTATTACTTATTTGAACTTATTTTCCTAACAATCTATTAAAGCCAAATTAAACTGAACAAAAAAAAAAAAAAAACTCCCTGACCTTTACTTTTGCAGATCTGTCCATCCATTCGGAAGTTTCATGAATTGGTTCCTGCGTGGTCCTGGTAGCCTTCTTTGTCCCGGCGCGGAAGACGCTGCTGTCTTTTTTTGGCCTTCTTCCTCCTTCTTTGTACGTTGCCCGATCTCGCACTGCGCAGGTACGAGATCGGGTGACACACATGAGGAAAAAAAGAGTGCCGGTCTCACTGCGCATGTGTGAGATTGTCATTTTTCCCATTTGAGGTAAGGGCACCTTCTAGGCATTTAAACCCCCTTCCCCCCAAGAAAGAAGGTCATTTTTTACCTTATATAAAAAGGGTTGTCTACCCTTTTATGTAAGGTAGAAATTTTAGTTTAGGTCCACTTTAGGTAAAGACTAAATGAAGGCGTAGTGACATTATGTATGCAGATTAATTAAAAATTTAAGTTAAAAAGTGACGCCAATGTTCTTTTTTGGCTTTTTGTACAGTGGCATTCTTCCCAATGGCCAGCATACCACTAATATACTGTGACCTGTGGATATAGTAATTATAGTAATTATAATCCCTGGTTTCAGGGTAGTCCATGTTAAAAGCTCTAACTGGTGACTGGCTTATGTATACACCTGACACATCTTCGGACTCAGTCTTTAAACACATGAGAATGCTGCAGACATAGACAGATTGGTAAAGTTTGCTCCACATTTCATGGCAGCCCCATTCCACATTTTCCCCTGTGACACTACAGGACATTTCAATAATGTCTCAAAATCTTTATAGTGTTAAGAGATTTCTGTCTTCTTTCTACTAAGCCCCTTCTCCCTACTTGTCCCCTATATGTTGCAGAAAGGTCAGGAAGTATTGTTTGTGTCCATTGTAGTGAAAAACGACATTACAGTTCATACATGACTCGGAGTGTTTTCGTGCAGAGAAGATTATTGTTTCTGTGAAAATGATGTCAAATTGTGTTATGGGAACATTTTAGGTATATGAACTACTCTATGGATAGTTTAATTAAAAGTTTGATATGTGATACTTTACCATTTTTTTTTCATCTTGGCTGTGTGTACCTCTAATGTCTCCAATTTACTTTTGCATATTGATTTTGTATTATATTAAGCTAGAGTCATAATTTATAATATATATATCAGGTAGTTACACACCAGTGTTCTTCCATGACCCTTTAAGCTGCGTGCACCACCCGGAACGTTTTAGTAACCACCAAGCTGTTTTTGGGTGTTGAATCCCAATACAGAGGCTGCCACCCACCTACAGCTTTCTCCCACCCAGCTTAAAAAAACGACAGGGAGAATACTTCACACTCATACTTTCTTACACTAAGCCTTTTATTCATAGATTCCCCACAGTGGTATTTCCAGTAGACCAGCCATGCACTGTCACTTCTTATGTCAAATGCCAGAAACCAATCTATTTTGTGTTATTTTTCTGTAGTAAAAACGTAAAAGCTGTCTGTTGTTTTAAAACATGCCCACAGTAATTAATTATCTATTCAATTAAAAAAAATAACACATTTAAAAGTATTAGTATATTCAGAGGAAGTTTGAAAAAAGCACATCAAAGGGTCAGTCTGTATTAAACTACAGTGATGTATTTTTTTAATCATGCTGTGCATTTTGCAATCCCCACACAAAAGGGTGTGTACCCCACAGCATCATAAAACAAGAATTTCTGGAATAGCAAGTCCTGTATAACAAACTAAGCTTTCTGTCAGTATAGTTTGCATTTTAGGGAAAATGTCATGGTACAAATAGAATAAAAATAAAACTGTACAATTGAACTATACTTTAACAACAATATTTCTCATGTTTACACTGTTTTGAAAGAAAAAAGTGCATGTTGCTTAGCTCAAGAACAGGTTTACACATTTATAGAACTATAGTCCAGGCTCTTTATGTATACATAGAATAATGCACACTGCTATCCTAAATGGTAATAAGAACATTTGTTTACTATGCAGATCCATGACCAAATAAAGTCACAAAGCTGATGCAGGCTCTTTGAGCTATTATATGCTTACTATCTACAGTGAAGCATATTTATAGAAACAGAGCAAATATTATGGTGCTGCCCACACCAAGCAAAATCTAACATGGTTTTCCAATGCAGTTGTACTCATTTTATTGAATAGAAAACATACATTTTATATTGTTTATGAATGGTACTGATGATTATCCATATAAAGTATTAAATTGAAATCTTAAAAGGAATACCATGTGATCACAATGTATATCAATCACATTAAGGATATTTGTATATGTGTGCTTTTCCTTAAGTTTAATCTTGCTTAGATTCCTAGGTTCATTGCTGATCTATTTCCCAAACTCACATTTCAGGTTTGGTGATCTGGTAAACCTCCCTCTACTCATGTATTTCTTAGGCAGTTATGAAATATGCTCACCTAATCAGGACAGCCTAACTATAACCTAAACCTATGTGAGAAAGACGATGAAAAACGCAGAACTTCATACACGCTTGTGAAGTGTTGTGGGCTTTTGATTGATAAATTACCAGTCCAAAAACCCAACAGATTTATCAAGCAAGTTCCACAATTGATAGGAGATCTAGGCCTCAAATATGTTAAGCCAGTTGCTGCTGAAACTGCATACTAAACAACACTTTATTTCCATAAATATGGACACTGACACACATCTGACCACCCAGTTATGTCCAAGCTAAATATGTAATGCAGTATTAACTATGTACTGCATGATAATGAAATGACCTTACATTTGGTCAATCAAGATAAAGAACTTTTAAAGCATCTGTCACATAAGTTTTTGTTTGCTGTAAATATGTTATTCTACTTGTTTCATAAAGTGCATTCATGTGTAGGTCTTTTAATTAGTCTTTGCCCTGCTTTACTATTTAATGTATGCTGTTTGTTAGAGCCATGGGGATGTAAAGCAATCTCCTTTGACTTTGTCTCGTGACCTACACTGTAAAACTAAAGCATAATGGTAAGAAACACTCGAAGATTACAATCATTGATCATGAAGACTGGGATACTTTTATTTAATTGCCATTTGTTTCTAATGGTTTGTATTTTAGACAGGAGTTAGGGGGGCAAGCAGAGCTTTCTACTGATATTTTATCTTCTTTGCATATTAAGATCAAATTATTGGAAAGTAACCAGTGGAAAAAAAGTGGAAACTATTTGTTTGGACCTGAACAAAGCAACATCCTGAAAGTAATCAAGGCAGGAAGAATGTCTTTATGCTTTGTTTCACAGGAATAATGGGTTTACAATGCTTACATTTCTCTACATGACCCTGATCTGATTGAAAAGAAATTAACAAGTTAAAGAAAACTTGTTGACACAACTAATGAAAATGATATTCAACCCACATTAGGCACTAAGTATGCACAGTATAATACACATTAATATATATACACACATTTATATATATTGCAAACACATCTGTTTCTTGCTACAGTGATAGTAATTTTTGCCATACAATTTTGTCCAGCTTTCATTGGTTGTCATTGCTGAAAAAAAAACATTTCTCATATAGTTTTAGTAGCTTGAGCCTAAAGAAATTAAAATCTTCTGTCATCCGTGATTCTCAAAAGCCAAAGAAAATGCAAACATTGCATCTTTGCCATTATGACAGCACTAACAGCATCTTATATGCTATAAAACACTCATGCAATTTGCCTTTTTTTTTAGTAGTTTTTTGTTAGGTTTTTTTTTAGTAGTCTGCTTTGTGCTTAAAGTATACTTTTATAATAATCATCAGCAAAAGCCTTACCCTGGCCCTAGGAACAAATCACCCTAAAGCTACGTACACACTTCCAATAATTATCGTTGGTAAACGAACGACGAACGATCCTGCACGATATCGGCGAACGATCGTATAGCACCGATCCTGCACATACAGATAACGACACGATCGTTCGCAGATATTGTACACACAATAGATGCGATCGTTTGAGCGATACAGGAAGTGACGTGCACGACAGGAAGTGAACGAACGTTCGTTCATCACGCATGCTCAGACCATGGACGATCAATGAACGACCGTACACACGATAGATGGTAAACGATCGTCGTCCAATCCGATCCGCCGGTCCGGTCGTTCATTTCCAGCGACTATTCTCGTTCGTCGGCGTCGTTGGTTACTTTTTTTACGAACGATTTTTGACCAACGATAAAAATTGGAAGTGTGTACGCAGCTTAACCCCTTGCTCCATGTGATGCAAAATCTTCAACAAGCCTGACACATGGCTGTGGTGAAAATGAGATAAGATAAGAGAACTGTTGTTTTACAGTATAGCAAGCCTTGTGTTTTCATTAGTGTCATATGTCTGAATTACTGCATCGGTGCATGTGTACTGACTTCATTTATTCTTTTTGCAATTTTTAGACATTCAGGGGCTATTGCACCTAAAAGTTAACATAAAGTGAGTGTGGTCATTTGAGGCACCCACAGGCATCTTCCCTTCCTAGTTCCATGCTTCACTTTAGGCACATTACACAACATTTTATGTACATAGTATTCCTAAATATTAGGCTGCTTTATGTATTTTGTATATTATTGTTTAATGTACTTATACATAGTTTGCTGTGTGCTTCACACTGTTTTAATTACTGCTGGCAACCCAAACTATGTGTTCTCCCCAACCATGCAGCGGGCACTAATGACACATGCATCAACATCAGAATCTAACTTTTTTCCTCTTTTCCAATTTTCCTCCCAGTCAACATTGGCATTGGTCATCATTGCGTTCCACTGGTCACCAACACTAAAACATTTTTTGCCCATTACATCATAGAATTTTTCTTCCCATGGAAAACTGACTTTAGGACATTACGTCATCAGCCCCACTGACTTCATGCCTTCTTGTTCCCCTACAACTGGCACTGGGTCATTTTTCCCCTGCTGACTAGCAATGCAAGGGACCCTATGATAAATACTCCTTAGTGCTGCCCTCCGAACACTTCATCGTACATTGCATCCTTGTATGCCTTTCCTTGTGTGCTCCAAGTACCAACACTGAATTTCGGGACCAGTACATATATTTCGATAACAACTCATTAGTCTAATGTTTAGTGTGAATTAGAACATGTTGTCAGGTGGTTCTTATTCTACACAGGCATGTTCCAGACCTGGCCAGATCTTTCAAGGAAGCTCAGAACAGGTTTCTAAACACTGATAACCTCAACAACATTCCGTGGTATTGTTCTCATGTCGCCTACATTTTTTATTATATCTCAAAGCTTTGATGTCTGTAATTTATATTTTCAACGTGTTTATTCAACGTTTCATGTTAATAAACATTTTAATTTGTAAGAGATTTGTGTATAGTTGGCATCCTACAAATATAAAACAATATTACTCACTAGCATTGCAAACAGTAACTAAAAAAAAAAACTTGCAGCAACCTGTTCCTTCATGATGAATGGGAGTGTTGTAAAGGGGGTCACCGGGTTAATACAGATACAATACCCATGCCTTGCTATAGAATATTTCTTATTCTAATTTCCTATGCTTCCTATGCTAATTTTCCTAAATGTTTTTGGACCTTTCAATCACAAAGTGCCTTTTTGTGGTTTATTTGTTTCCCAGTTTAAAGTAATATTATAACCCAAATGAGCATAAAAAATGTTTCATAAATGCCTTTCATCAGGCACTGCAGGGGTCTTAATTGATTTACACAATAATTTTGCTGGTTGATTGACAACTCATTATTATGGATTCAGTACAAAACTAAATAGCACAGATCCCTTTATTGTGGTTCCATACAGACACTGGGCCTGATTTATTAAAGCTCTCCAAGACTGGAGAAAATACACTTTCATCATTGAACTTGAGTGATCCAGCAAACCTGAAATGGATCTGGTCCAGGATTGAAAACATTTGCTTACAAATAGCAAATTACTTCCAGGTTTCCTGGATCACCCATGTTCACTGATGAAAGTGTATCTTCTTCCTTGGAGAGCTTTAATAAATCAGACCGGATGTGTTGGGGGGGAAGTGTGGTTTCTTTTTTCAAGACAACAAATGGATCTCTTTATTCTGTTGCAGTTGCAATATAGTAAAATGGCAATAGATTCAATAAGGTGGTGAATGAGTACTGGATTCAGGGATGTGTGAATGACTACAGGTTCTTAGGATACAATGATTACTTTGTATTCATATTTGATGTTTTCATAAATAATAGAAAGGAGTGCATTCAGACAAAAATATAGACAGCTATTGTGCCTAAATCTCATCCTCATAAATAGTGTTGGGAAAAGCAGGATGCAAATAGAAGACATAAAATTAAATATGCAGTGAGTGCCAGTAGGCAGTTTGGAGAGATTATGATGCTAAAGTTCTCCTGGAACACAAACAGAAATGGAACCTCATTCATCAGATTCTGCTAAACGTTCATACTAATTGAATGCAGAAGAATTTACTGCCGTTGCTGGATTCTTTTTAGCAGGTCCCTAAGCAGCAGTTAACATCCAAGTACCTATTCATAGTTCTGTGTTGCAGCAGTGATGGCACTTTTATAAATGAGCATATGACACTTCTAATACTTTTATATACACATTCCTCCAAACGTTTGTCCTTTTCATTTCTTTGTAAGGTGTGCTGTTTTGGAGCAGTGCATTCATGCGATGGTTAACTGATAATCCTTGTGGTATGTAGTTGGATCCCTACACACTAGACCTAGGAAATATATTATTATTATTATTATTAAACAGGATTTATATAGCGCCAACATATTGCTAAATATAGCTACTTTATATACGGGTACTATTTTAATGACTTTCAGGGACCAACCTTATACACTTTACAATTTTATGTGGAAAGCAAAAAATGCAAAACCACATCAAATCAATATATACCAGTCTGGCTATTAATTGTCTGACCTTTGTCTTTTATTTTCAGTAGGGTTGGCTGGGATGTCCGTATTAGCTAATTATTCTTACTAGATAATATGTTTCTAAATCCAAAAATAATATAGTGCAGTTTACCAGTCTTGGATGTTTAAAATACTTTTTTCAAGTTATATACTTTTACCTATTTATTCCTAAAATAACACGCTGGGTGGCTATACTTACTCCTTCACTGGAAAGAGCCATGGTTGCCTCCCAGGCCAGACTACTGATTATTATTATTATTATTAAACAGGTTTTTTATAGCCCCAACATATTATGCAGCGCTGTACATTAAATAGAGATATGTCTGCATTTGTTTCTCACCATTACATGATGGGATTAGCAGTTTACCGAAGGAAGATAACATTATCAGTTATTCAGTTCAGCTCCCGGGAAGTGACTAGGACACCACATTTCTTGCAGATTCAACAGGTATCTTCTATATTTGCTAAAACAAAATAACATATATCATACATACATATGTCAGATAATAGTTGCCCATTACTTGGGTGAAAACATGTACATGCGGTCCTCCAATCTGCCACGATGGATTGATAAACGAATAATCGGGAATGGCCGTTGTTCACTCCTAAAGATAAAACTACAGCAGGGTGCGCCGCTCTCTATAAAACAGAACTCATTTAACCATCTGAGCTTGCTTCCAGTGACAATCCTTGGACATTCATCGAACATATGTACAAGATTTTAGCCAATAAAAGAAAGCAAATGCAGTCACCACAATTAAGAACTGTCAACTGAAAAGTTGAAGTAAACAATATTAAAAATAATAGCCAATGTATCAAGACCATCCCAGCAAGTTACTATGTTCAGTGCAATCATTCCCTTTAAAATCATCTACAGGTAATTAGGTGCTTTAATGATATTTGTCTGCCTGGAGAGACAAGAGGCAGACTTAATCATCTGAAAAGCAGACCACTCTGAACTGTGTGATGCAAGCAAGGCTTTCAGTCTGCAACCCAGCAAGCTATTTTAGGCTAATGCATTAGACCTAGTACGTAAATCAGACCTAACTGATCTACGACCTAACTTAAGTTTGTGTAAAACAGTACATTACCTAAGGGGATGTTTACATAGCAATGTCACATTTGTAGCTGCTTCGCATTGTTAGCGGATCTTCTTGTACTTTATTGTGACTCATGGAGAGCAGGCGATAGATTCATAACCATTAGTCCATAAGAACCAGGAAGTAAACCCAGACATACTTAAAAGTTCTTGGTTTTATGGTATGGGAAGGAAGCGTTTTCCCTGTGTATTAGGAGAGTATAACAGTATGTAAGCTATGCATTTGGGATAGAGCGTATTGGTCAGCAAAAAATAAAAGAACTCCTGGCTCCAACCTCGTGAAAAGACAGTGGAAGACAATAACACCTCCTAAAAAATGGAGATTGTTAGTTCCACATATCCATCAATATGATGGTGGGTTCCAGAGCAAATATCATCTCATTCTGGGGTCCCTATGCTAGTGGTGGAAGGTTAATACATGATTTATTAAAGCTCTCAAGGACTGGAGAAGAAAGTGGGAGATTCAGCATACCTGGAGTGGATTTGGTCCAGGATTGAAACATTCGCCAACTAATTACAAATAGTTTTTAAGAAATCCATTCTAGGTTTGCTGTATCACCCATGATTGTCCATAATTTTAATTGAAGTCTTGTGATTTAAAAGAACAATTTACCAAATAGGTGTTTTGGTAAGTGAGAATCGGTAAACCTTGAACGTGTGACTTTTGGTATGCTGGACATTTTTTGTATGCTAAGTTTTAAAAATCTGTCTTTTCTCCACTCAATCCAACCCTTAAAAATGAGTGTAGTAGTTTTGTTTTTTAAATCTAAAAGAAAAATGTACAAAGACAGACTTCCATGGCTGTAGTTTCTCTGCAACTATATTTAAAGAATTGCCATACCTTAAAGGTCAGCTGTGCTATTCTGGGACCTATTTCTAAGAAAGAAAGCTTGGTACAGACAACCTTGTTTTTATTTCTGTCTGTGCCTCCTTATTCTGGGACACCAGAGCGCGTGGTTGTCACCAGCACAGGAAGCCACAGACAATAATAAACAGTTCTGACTATAATAAAAAAAACATAAATTGCTGTGTTCCATTGGAAAAGTTCCCCATCAGTTCTTTACCTCTGACACAAAAGTTCTGTCAATGACAAAAAAAATAGAGAAATCTTCTTAACCGGGACACAGACAGCATAAAACATAAGACACTTACGATTACAATTAGAGCAATTAATTAGACCTGTGTATCATTATCACATAGGACTTTTGATTGATGTTTTTTCATTCTTTTCTGGATTTCTGTTTTCTGTTGAAGTGGGTGTAGTTATCTTCACTCAAATTAAACTTTGTGAAGTAGGAAGTGATTTACCCCAAATGTATTTGTCAATTATATGTGCCCAGTAATTATTTTGTAACTTGGAAGTTGAAGCTTCTCATTTTATTCATCTGAGAAAACAAACAGATAAGCAGACTAGCTGAACTGGTGTAAACAGCACAATACAAGACACATTACAAATAAGAGACTCTTCAAGCTATGTACACGTCAGATGATTCTCACCCAATACAAACGGTTAGGCCCGTCTCGAGCGAGAATCTGACAGCGGTCAGCCTGACATTGCTCCATCATTCCTGATGGATCCATGTATGGCCAACGTTAAATGACCGCTGTATAAGTCAAACATAAAGAGCACAACAGAATGCCGTTGGCTTATTCTTCCCTGTCCTCTCTCTATGGAACAGAATGGCGCTGTGTACCTGTACAATTTTATAATGTGTACAGCAGCCTTAACTGCCAAAAAGATTTGCATTTTTGTCTCTCTAGGTCTGATATTTACACAGCTCTGACACATTATACAACCTCATCTTGCAGAAACAAAGGGCTGATTTGTTCACCACTTCTTCACAATAACTCTCTGAGATTAGTTTTCTGAAGATGTCTAATCTCTTTGGAAAGTGAATGTTCAAATTGTACAGATACACTTCTGCAAAGTATATTTGTGTGATCTGGTATTTGTATAGTGATGCTAGCTACCATTTTATCATGTCTGTGAGCTCAGTGGAAATGCTAGGAATGTTTATTATAACACTCACAATGTGTTTTGTAAAGTGTGTTATGACAGCAGAAGCCATGGTTTATATGTTGCACTACAGATTTTGGACCGGTCTAAAACATAAATTGCTTTTACAGAACTGATTACAACATCAAAACATATCTGAAATAGTAAAGAGGAACGGTTAAAGAACTCAGATTGTATACGATATTGCTGTTGCAGAATATGTGCGTGAGTAAAATTCCTTTGTCCTGGATAGCAGAAAAAAACCTCAAAGGGGTCCCAGCCTATTCCTTCTCTATCCAAAACTAAAGTAAATGTTATTACTTAATAAAGGTCACAAAGTACAAACAACTTAAACGTTTTTCTCATTTATTACTTTGTTTAGTTAAGAGAAACTTCTTTCTAGAGATCTAATAGGTGTAAAAAAATAAGATTTTTCGGCTTACATGTAGCTCATAGGTGTGTAATAAGAAGGTAAAAATATCCCTTATACTGGATGTCTTTATGGATGTTCAAGGTTCATTTATTGGCTCCAACACCAAAACTCATGACTTCATAAAGTTCCAGATGCAGAGAGAAGTCTGAACAATAAGTACAATAACACAACCCTTATAAAGTTCCACTGTTCTTTGGTCTCACCCAGTGTTAGGGTGCAGAAAAAAAGGCACATAAATACCAGGAGGTACTGAGCAACCCATGTGGCAATGGATTGATGAGGCTTACTTGTGAGCAAAATATAAAGACATCAGAACCAAATACCAGGCAGGTAACATATAAATACCAAATCAACCAAAACAGAAGAAATTCAACTCTACCCAAAGCACAGTGCAGACATAAAATTATATTTTTCCAAAAATGCATCTGTTTTAAGTGTGTATTTATGCTTTTTATTCAAGGTTTAATTTTAATTGTGTCCATCGAATTGGGGCCTTAGATTCCAGATGGGCTATATTAATCCACAAATGGAAACAAGGGTAGGGGTGTTTTGCTTTGATGACAAATAACCAGGATGTATAAATGGAAAATAGTGAGGATGCCTGAAATAAATCCTACAATACTATGTGGGTGGGCTATTTGTACTGTATGTATCAACATGACAATTATTCATAGTTTAAAGAACATCAAGGAAAATTCTTAGTTTTAGGAAATGCTATGTTGTGTTTGCTCCATATAATTATTAACACTATAACACATATAATAATAACACTATCTCAATAGACATGTATAAAATACTGTCCTTATATAGCTGAGACATCTGCTCCCATAGGGATGTTTCCAGTCTCTCTTTTTTGGTATCAGGAAAGGCCAGATTTTATAACTAATACGAAATTCCCAGGATGGTATTAGCATAAAAATAAACAAATGGTGATCTTTAAGTAGGTCTTCAGAAGGAATGTTAGTTATTGCCTGTGGTAGAGAAGTACTTTGCGTCGTTTGGTTGGAAGATCAGACTGTATTCACATGATCTGCTCTGCTGCCAACAGCTTCGAGATTTGTACTAAACATTTGTATCGTCTTTTAATGAAACTCACATGTATTCCCACGCTCCACAGTGTTTGGGCCATTTTTGCAAGTTCATTAAAATTTACAATGTTTGAAATGAATGATTATGATCGGTAATAATTTTGCAGATACTTTTTTTGTATTATTCAGCGAGGCTAATTTAGTTAAGGAGTTGAGAATTTTTACAACACACATACAAATATCCAATCATTCAAAAGAAAGCAAACGTGCGCCATTGGATATTAAATGTGAATATTGAAGAGTCTCAGCTCTTTTAGGCAATCTCCCCAAAAGTATTAATTGAAAACCTTCATTGCCATCTAAAAGAGGTAATACTATGTTTTGTAATGGAGATCTCTGTACCCTTTAGAAAACCTGCTTGTCATCTAAGTTTAAAGCCAGAAGCATCAAACAATGGGAATGTAAATTCTTTCTGTACTGTTAATAACAGGCCAGGGGTTGTGCGTGCAGCTGCATGTAATTTGCATTACAGTTATTAGACATCTCCTCTCCTGTGAACAACTGTGAGTAAATGCAGTGTTGGGTAATAAAGTTTAGGCATGGCTTCTCTGCAAGTAAAAAAAGTTTTTTTTTTTTTTACATATTTCACCATAATAAAATTTGCAGTTCTTGAATTTTCAATGACTGTGTGATCACACTATGCAAATAGTGACTTTCTAAAGCATGCCAAGTGTCAGATGTTTGTCACCCCAGACAAATGGTTATGCTTGTTCTGTTCGAAAATCTGACATGTGTACAGGGGTACCCCGACATTGTCCATCAAACCATAATGGATAGATGAACAACCAACTGTGAGCAACCGCTGGGTGCCACTCGCTCTTCCTCCCCCTCTCCTTTTAATAGAACAGAACAGCAATGTGTGTACAGTGCTCATTCACCAAACCTTCACCAGTTCACTAAATATTAATGATTTCCGCAACATTCATCTGATGTCTGTATAGGACTTTATTCCCTGCAATGTGAGTCTTGCAGAATAGCTTTGCATTAAGGAATAAGGGGTGGTAAAGGAAGTGGCTATATGTTTTCCTGCAGAGCTCAGAAAGCTGAACCAAGGTGCATGTAGCAGATTTCCAGTGCTCAGTTTAAATATTAAACATTTGATATGTTTTCATTGTGTGCTGAGTTTTATATAATATATAGTCACTTAAAAGCTATTTTGTAGTGGTAAAACAATAAATGACAGTAATCTACACATAAAAAACAGCTGCTGGATAGCTCAGCATGTTGCCTGTTTCTATTTTCACAAGCCTGACTGGGTGTAATTGAAGTGTTTATATATTGCTGCTAAGAGCCGGGTATTAATGAAACCGCATTTACACTTTGCTGGCTGCAGAGGTCTAGCGGAAGTTGGTGACTGGGATTATCTATATTAATCAGTGTAAAAATAGAACTGACACATTTGAAAATGAGACATACGCAAATGGAAAAATAAATGTAACCGCCCCCCCCCCCCCCGTCTGCTGGAACATTGCATGAAAGTAAAATCTAAAAGTAATACTGATGGGTGGGTAGCTTTGCCATTAAAGGACCCTTCTCTTTACACATAAAGTCACGCGAATGTCACTTAAATATAACTAAAGCATATTTGTAAAAGGAATACAGATTCAGCCAATGAAGCATACGGCACGCCATCATTTCATAGAAGATGTGTGTTATATGCAAATTTAGGATTCAGCAATGACTCAAGTACAAGTTTATTTTTTTAATTCAGCAGGTAAACTGAAATGTATTGTTATCTCATCATATGACATTCAGCAAAGGGTGGGGGTATTGTAAAATTAAAGAACTGAGCCCTCTTATCTACCTATGTGCCAAGGATGGTGCCCTCCTAATCATTATTCACATACACCTGCCTTTACGCCTGCCACTTGAAGTCTTGTAAAGTTGGTTGGGTGCTCACTTAAATGCACTGACAACTTTAGAAGTTGCACTGACTCTGCAAGTAGGCAGAATGTCATTGCGGAAAACAACATTCATATGTTTGAATAAATATTTAATACCAGTTTTTCTTAATCTTATTCTTGGAAAAGGTTAAATTGATAGATAACTTCCACTTTAGGGAGACTTTTATTCCTTTTAGACCAAGATCACAATGCCTGCTAAAGTCCCCCTATCCCATAGCAAGTTATTCCTTTGCCACCTGCCTACTCTGTTGAACCCTTCAGTGCTTTAAGAAAGGAGTAACATGTGACCAACCCGTGGGGCAATTTTTAAGTTTAGGATGCATGTTACCAGGCCAGAACTCTGGAGGCCTGGTACACTTTCATACCATCCAACACTAGATTTTACCCGTGCTGGACTGCTGCTGTGGGTAGGCAAACTTGAACTTTCTGACCGAAGCAGGCTCTATCTTTAGTACTGTATACAATATGAGAATCCATTGTTGTACTTGTTCAGAATATAGAAAGCTGATGACTGGTGACCAATGATGACTTGTGTTGAATTGTTGTACAATCTCATCACAGTATCCTAAGTAAAATGTAAGACTATGTACACATGTCAGATGATTATCTTCCATGGCCAAGGGTCATGCTCGCCTCTAGTGAGAATTTGACATGGGTACTGCAGTCACCTGGCAATGTTCATTGATCTGTCCTGATAGGAAAGGACTGCGATACAAGTCAAAGCGAGGAGAGCACAGAATCTTGGGTGAAAAGCTAATTTCCAGCAACAAAAATTCAATGTGTGTATGCTGTCTAAATCATACCTTCTGTTCCTAGTAAGGAAATCATCATTAGATCCACCAGTACCATTGTACTACCAGTGACAGTGTTTCCTCTATACTGCTCATTTCCTTTCATATTTTAGTATGGCTCTCTGGTCACTGGACACAATGAACATATACTGACAATGTCTGGGTGTTAGTCTGAAAATAGATATAAATTTCTTGTATGTGTATGGTATCTAATCAGAAGCAAGATCCCCATCTCTCTGTAAATCTAATTTAAGTAGCTAAATATTTATCATGCTGTTTCCTGCAGTGTGTACCAACAAGCCTTGCAGAGGACTTGAAGCATCTCTAATGGCGC
This sequence comes from Pyxicephalus adspersus, assembly GCF_032062135.1. Classification (NCBI taxonomy): domain Eukaryota; kingdom Metazoa; phylum Chordata; class Amphibia; order Anura; family Pyxicephalidae; genus Pyxicephalus; species Pyxicephalus adspersus. Next base: position 61,015,902 of record NC_092862.1, on the reverse strand, counting down.
TATTACTCCTTTGTAGAATTATTGCTCCTAGGAGAGCAGAATATTTATAGAATTGTCGTCCTACAGACTCATGGTGTACTGCCAGTGGTGCAGATTTTAAAATTGTACTTTGCCCTCCTGTGTCGTTTGGTAAACAGTTTATAAGCAGAAAAAATGCATTAGATATATTTCTTAAACTTCCTAAACTTGAAGTCTATGTGCAGTGTTGAACCCAGAATTTTCATTAAGCCAGGTGGGATGAAATTGTGGATGGGTGGCAGCCCCTGTATTGTGACCCAACTCTTCAGTAACCACCCTAAAACAGCCGGGGGGGTTACTAATAGGTGCTGGGTTCAGCTAAAAGGGTCTGGGGAGAACACTCATGTGTATGTTGAAGTATATGAATCACCTAATGGCTAAAGGGCAAAGAAACAAGCCATTTGTAAAGTAGAATGTATACAATAAAGGCCTTCTCTGTCATGTCCACCCATATTCAGGGCCCAAAGCACTTCTTTTTAAACATCAGGCAAGGTCACGTGAGATCTGGTCATGTGTCCAAATGCCAGCATTTGTTGTTCATGGCAAATTCTCAATCTTGGATCTTTTTAACCTGCTCCTATGGTTTAAATCTAATGGGTTGTTTTGGGCAGATTAAACAGTGAAACTTGTAAGTGAATGTTAGTAAACAGTTTTAGCAACAAATAAGGTGCATAAATTAAAATCCTAATTTTGATTTTTTTCCCCCACCCCTATTGAGCACCTACATCTTACAGGTCCTCTTTCCTCACTATTAGTTGACCTAAAAGTTGCAAGATGGCACCACATTGCATTCTGTACAATTTAAACAAAATTCAATAATGCCTTGTTCAGCATATTTAAAGAAAAGTGTCAGTCAAGATCCTAGCCGACAAAAACATTGTGATCAGTGTGTGGCAAAAACATCATAGCTGATTACTCCGCTCACATATATGCAATTTAAAGGTATTGTTTTATGTATGTTGAAAAAGACGTTAATATCTTGATTAAATTCCTTTTTTTATATCCTTTAGGAATTGGTAAAAATGTCATCTGTGACAGAACAGCAACCCCTCTTGATGCTTTCCGAATGATGTCTGCGGCCCATTATTACCCAAAGCTGATGAGTATCATGGGAAATGTGTTACGATTTCTGCCTGCCTTTGTAAAGATGAAACAGCTGATTCAAGAAGGATACGTGGGTGAGCCTCAGGTGTGTGAAGTCCAGGTTCATAGCGGAAGCCTCTTGGGAAAGAAGTATAATTGGAGCTGTGATGACCTTATGGGTGGAGGTGGACTGCATTCTGTGGGTAGCTACATCATTGACCTGCTGACCTTTCTGACCAGCCAGAAAGCAGTAAAGGTCCACGGCCTTCTAAAAACATTTGTGAAGCAGACAGACCATATAAAAGGAATACGCCAGATAACCAGTGATGACTTTTGTACATTTCAGATGGTTCTAGAAGGTGGTGTTTGTTGTACTGTTACTCTAAACTTCAATGTCCCTGGGGAATTTAAACAAGACATTATAGTTGTTGGATCAGCAGGTAGACTGATAGTAGTGGGGACTGACCTCTATGGACAAAGAAACACCTCACTGGAGAGAGAATTACTGTTAAAAGATTCTACACCTGTCAGCAACTCCCTTTTACCCGAAAAGGCCTTTAGCGACATACCTTCACCTTACCTGAGAGGAACTATTAAAATGGTACAGGCTGTGCGGCAAGCATTTCAAGACCAAGAAGACCGGAGAACATGGGATGGCAGGCCACTTACAATGGCTGCCACCTTTGATGACTGTCTATATGCTCTGTGTGTAGTGGACACTATAAAAAAATCCAACCAGACTGGGGAATGGCAGAATATAGTAATAATGACAGAGGAGCCTGAATTAAGCCCCGCTTATCTAATTAGTGAAGCTATGCGCAGAAGCCGTATGTCTTTGTACTGTTAGCAGCTATAGGTGACCAAATCTGGAGCCGTTTGTAAATAATTGCTGATTGACAGGCATACAAGTACCAAGCCTTATGGTACATGTGTGTGTTATAACTTATGCATCTCTGTATAACTGCTGTAGTTGGAAAGGAACTGATCTTTCCATTGCAGACAAGCTGTGAACATTTATCAGAATGTATTTTACCATGGGGTATTCAGCCACAAATTCATAACTTTATTTGCCTTTGAGCTTGAAATATGGCTCACCACTGCAGATGTGTTCATTTTTAAAAGGATAGTTTCTCTCTTAGCAAATTTGAATGTCAGTCTTTTCCAAATGCTCAGTTATTCCTTTTGGGTCTTGTATACAGAATTTCTTGACTTTTGTTTGCAGCATGAATGGTGCGTATGCTCTAAATCCATGGACTGCTATTCCTACAAAGCACAATGCACATTCATCTTTCCTGGGGTTCCTTGTACGTAGTATGCAGTTTAGGATATATACTGCCATCTGAAATGTCCACCTGCAGTATATAATATGCATTACTGTTATTGTTTGATATTGGATGTTAAAGTAAAGCTTAAAACTTAAAATACATATGTTCTAAGGATTTTAAAGACAAACCCATAGTACCAATGTTTATCAGGCACACCAAAGGTGCTTGATTCTACATTCATGCTGGCACTATTATTGCTGATCCATAACGCAAAAGGAGTTAGCTTCCAAAAGCACCACATATAATAAAACATTTTGTTCATAAAATATTGTTTTTATATTTTTTTTATGAAATACTGTTTGAATTTTTTGCATATACTGTATACGTTAACATTTTCCAGCATGGCTGAACATCATTGTGTTGAGTCTACTTACTAATGTGACAACAAAGCAACATGATTAGGAGGCAATTATTAACTTATAACAGGAAACTACTAAATCAGGTCCATCGTAGCATGAAAGACAGCTATTAGTTTAATGAAAATTGCTATTTAAAATATTTTGGAAGTTAAAGCTTATAAAGGATTTAGGTTATTCAGATAACACCCAACGTAAGGTAATGATAGGCAGCTCAGTGTGCCTGCCATGCACTCCCAATTTCTTTCTTTCGCTATATTCTCCATATTAGTACTATTCTATTACTTTACATTCCCAGTCCATTAAATACCATGCTATGTAGTCACACTTGTGTAAAGAGATTTCTTATAATATTTTATTCTCTATTCTAATGTGCTTAGTTATCCCTTACCGACCCCTAATCTTTTAGTGGTTGGTAGACAAGAATAGAAAAGAATTCCACAGTAAGAATCAGCATGTTCACAGTTGTTCCTTTTTTTTTTATAAATGTTTGCTTTTTCTAATTACAGTGCAATATAATTAAAAGCAACTTTACAAGCCTTTAAAAGCAATGCACCAATGAAGGGGATGTTTTATACCATATTTACATTGTTTTTTTTACTAACTCCTTACTACTGAAAAAATATCATTTCATTAGCTAGTTCTCATTGCTGATTTTATTTTACATGTTATATTGGAATAAAAATCTCCCTGGCTTGTCTTTATTGCCCTGCAGTGCACAAAGCTGATTCCCCTTATAGATTCATTCTTTCTAGCTTTGACAACTGTCGCTTCCTGTTCTGTCTGGTAAAATCAATTTGACCTGCATGACACATGCTGTCCTTCAGCTTATGAGATGAAATTAAAGTATTGATATTAATTATTAATAAGAATGCTGGCCTTAGAACAGTATTGTAAAAGGTGGGGTGAAGAATATTGTAAAATGATGGCCAAGAAGATAAAAAGATGGTTCGTTTTCTAGTAGGGACACAGACAGTGTTAAAACTTGATGGAGGTTCTATGTTATTGGAAAAGGAATTTGGGCTTTAGATGTACTTACAGACAAGGATTGCTACACACAGTAAAAAAACTTGAATTTCTGTTGAAAAATAATCACTGAGATATTAGACAGTTGTTTGCAGAATATTTTAAAATTAAAAGTGTGTGAGATCTTTAAAGAAAACCCTCACTAAGGGCTGGAACTCTATCTTATAGCTGAAAAAGTTATAAAACATTTACAAATAGATTGCTCATAGATCCCAGAATGTCTCCAAGAAGTGAGGACAGGATACTTTTGTCTATACTTCCATGACACTGCTCAACACCAGGACCTCCACTGACATTGACCATGGTGTATTAACAAGGTTCTTTGGACTCTTCACTCTTCAACTCATAAGAAGAGGGGATTGTACTTTATTGCCAGTTGGGAAATTTCCATGTACAATTAAGTGTACCTATTTTTGTAGGGTGTTATTACTTTCCTCTATTACATTAGTAATGGCCTGATAACTTCAAGTGGATCTGACCTACTCTCCTACATTCCTAGGTAACATTTGTTTCAGTTTTGGATAGAGTGGGAAGGGGTAGAACCTTTGCAGGGTATTATTATTATTGGTATTAATAATAAACAGGATTTATATAGTGCCAACATACCCAGCGCTGTACATTAAGTAAGGGTTGCAAATGACAGATACAGACAGTGACACAGGAGGAGGAAAGGACCCTGCCCAGAAGAGCTTACAATCTAGGAGGTGGGGGAAGGATCAGACAATAGGAGGTTCTGTTACTTAGGGCAGGTTGACCCGTGGTGAAAATTGGACTGTGAAGCAGCAGCAGGAAACTGATTCTGTCATATCCCTACTGACTCTCTTCCCCTTCAGCATATTCCTGGTCAGCACATTTTTACACTGGTTTCAAAAATAGGTAAAATAAAGTAATGATTAATTAATGAGTGCCTAGCTATAATATTTTGCCTCTTTTTTTATCTGTTTTAAGTTCAGCTTGAAGGTCGATGTAAAAATGTCCCTAACATTTTTAGGCCAAAAAGCTTAAAAGTTATTTACAAAACTATAAGATACGCATGCACATAATTTGCTTCATTGCCTAGGGTTGCTATTTGCATGGGGTCATTCATAATGTTCCAGGATGGCCACAAAGCCATTTGAGGTTTTGCATTCCTAAAGTAGATGCTGGTAAGATTAAAGTATTCTGAGAGGGAATTAGCTGCAGTAATTAGCCTACTTGAGAGAAAAATGCAAAAAATGAGGTTTTGTGTTGCAGCATGGGATACTTAAATGAGATTGAATAGTTGAGGATCACACAACTAGGCAATACTTACACTATAGCTGGTAAAATATCGCAAACATTTCTTTTAATAGCAAGTACATACATAAATGCAATTAGATTAACCAGGCACATCAGGAGGTGTCAAAACTTATTTATTTGTTGACAACTTTCCCATGACTTATGTGAATTTGACAGTTGTCTTGGGTGTCAGTTTATGGTCTATTTAAAGGATTATTTTATGTTAAATTGAAAAAATAGCTAAAAATATTTAAAAAAAAGTTTTGTATTTTTTCTTTCTTTTTAAGGCATGATGAGGACTAAATGAGCTCTAGTCAATAAATAATTTAGATTGTCTTATTATGGCCTGACTCCAATTTGTAGTCCAGATGCAAGTCCCTGGCTGTGAAGAATTTCACAAGTGGTGAAAATGAAAATGGTCAATGAGAAAAGAGTATAGTGTATAAAATTAAAGTGTATAACTGCTGATGCTGCTGATGATGAACTGCTGATGTATTGCTTGTGGCTGAACAACTGTCCTGGTTCTTAGGACGACATCTGCCTGTCTATGGTCATCCTGCAAGCACATCAAACTGCATTCCCGGAAATGTTCCCACAGAGCTGCTTTCTTTACACATGCCCATAGCAGAAAAATAGTTACTAATATCAGAATCTCAGCTTTTTTTTTTCTTTGGTAACTGATGTTTCTAATGGTCTTGTAGATAAACAGACCCTTCTTCTGGAATAAGTTTTCATATCTGTAGGCACACAGTCTGATGCACAAGAAACAAATTTTCTGGTGTTGACCTGGTGGAGAATGCTGCAATACTGTGTACATAACCCTATTTGATGACTCTTCATGCTAATGATAAAAAAATGTACATACAAAAATATGTGCCTATGTTACCTAATGGTAAATCCGGTCCACTTTTCTCAATTCATTTAAAGTCACTGTGCTGTACAGGAAATAAGATTTACATACCCAGATACTAGGTATTATAGGGCACCTGAGTTATTTGCTCAGCTTATGAAATTCAATTGCTCTTTTTGGCAACTTCTGTAAGGTGTACTTGTAGAAAAAGCATTCATATAGCAGTGGACCATATAATAAAATGTATTAGATAGATATGTTGCCTAAAATCATGTTTGGAATGTTACTGTGATATGTTAAATAAGATTATTTATTTTCTGTAGAAATAATTTGTAGTATTATTATAATATGCAGTTCTTTGTAAAAAGCAAAAATTCCAAGACCTAGATGAAATGCTGCACTTTTTATTTTCTCATTTGTATTATTATTATCTTCTTACATCACACAGTATATAGATATACAAGTGAGAATCCAGCTACCAACCATCCTGGCCAGCATTTTCCAATCCTCTCAATCTCCAGAATGGGTAGCGCTGGTTGTTTGAGCTAGAAAAAGACTAGGTTTAGAAAGCTTTGTAGTGATACACAGGAATACAGTCAGATTCAATATCAGATTTAACTGGGGCTTTATGTCTTCTTTTTTTATATTTTAAAAAACTGAGAGGTTATTGAGAGTTTGTTTGGTCATTTGGGTTGAGTAGTGGTCTCTCATATATGGCCATATTTAGTTACTGCCAAATGCAAAGGATTTTGCTGTAAGATCCTAGAGTAAAACTGAGCATTACTAGTCCAGTATCAGATTCATGTAGTATACATCTATTCATACGAAAACTGCATGAGCATGGAATGGATTCCTTACTTTTTGTGTTATATAACTTACTAAAATGTAATTATTATGAAAATGTAATTACTAGGGAATTTATTACACATGGAAGCAAATCCAATATAGTCAGCGAATGACAGATACAGATCTTTTATGCAATTATTGTGTGTGTAACTGGCTTACAATAATGATGGTTTAAAAAGTTACTATGTCTTTTTACATGTGCAATGTCACTGTTGCCAACCTATGAAAGTAAGGAAAATTTACTGTGATTCTGGAACATTTATATTAGTGCTGTCTATTATTCCGTTGATGCTGCAACCTGTGTAGTTGCCAATAAAATGTTGGTACCAGTTTTTGGAGCTTTTTGAAATGGTCATTGGTCAACCTAAATTGCAATGAGTAAACAATAAGGAGGGACAGGCTATATTCTGAAAAAAAAAAGTACACGTGAATAGAATCGCAATATGTGTATTGCCAAAGATATTTCAATGATCACCAGTGATATGGGGATGAGCTATGGATGTGGAAAAGGCATTTACTCTCAAGCATGCAAAACTGAGTGAGGCCTAGTGTAATACAAGCTTGGCAAAATGATTCTGATGCTGGATAGGAATCTTTTCATTAATATGGAAGCAGACCGTCTTACCGGTTGTTCATGCAACAAAGACATTTGATGTCCTATGGAATAAATGCAAAGTGTCTGCAAATATTTTTTACGGTAGTGCAAAGTGCATTATAACATAACAACCAATGAGCCTGAATATTTTATTTCATTATATTACAGTTATTTGAAATGTGATTGGTTGCTATGGGCTGATTTGAATTGCACATATTCAGTGCTTTTTGCTTTCCCTATTTAAATAGGCCTTTATATATTACTTGTTAAATATTTACAAGAAGATGTGCTTATGAAGGTCATGTAAAACAGAAATATCCTTTGTAAAGTCAAAAAACTGAACCTAAACAAATACTTTTAATTATTGAAGATGTTCTCTTCTTAAGAGTCAGTGTACACAAACATGGATTCTACTCTCAAAAATAGTTTATCAAGTTTCTACATTTTTCACAAGATATTGTTCTCTTGTTTAACTGAATGTAAAATACTTTTGTGATGGCAATCAAGCTTCGGAACAAAAAAGAGAATTTTTGCACCACGTATCCACCAAATGTCATTTTGTTCTGCTTTTCAAGATATTACAATATTTTGGTAAGGTGTCAGTGACCCTACAGAGGTATATTTTGAATGATTTGATTTTCTGTGTCTGTCTGTTTACAGCCACGTGTGTGGTTGATAATTCAATGGAATGGACACAATAAATTCTGTGCTTATCTGGTGTTGAAGTCCAAGGCTCCTGGCTGTTTATTTTATGTGAAGGAGCTGCTTCTGAATTCATTGTGAATGGTTTTACACAAACGTGAAAAAATAGACATGATCCTGATGAATAAAAGAATGCAATCAATTGTGCTCTAATCTGCAGAATTAGAGCAGTAATTTAGTGCAAGTTTAATGGCTGTTTATTGCTACTAAAGATAAAGGAGAAGCCTTGGTTTGTCCTAGTATTTTACAAATAACAATTACCTGTCCCGCTGTCCACGCCACCAATCTTCCCAAGATTACCCACTGACCCCTACACCTTTATAGGACAGAGATTTATCATAACTTCCATTGAATGGAACCACCAAGTGCAGCAAGGGACAAGGCCCACATATACTAAACAATATTCTGAATACTAAAAATGTTTAGCCACCATAGTTTTTCAAGAGAACAAGGGTCATTGGCACAACATAAGTAATAACTGTATGAGCGTGGCCTTTCTTTTATTTTAATTTAGAAGTTTTCACCAATTTATTTTCTTAATATATCTAAAAACCTACCCTAAGGTTGTTGGATCACTAAGCACTGCTTGGCCTAGGAACTTGCAACAATGTGGATTACAAATAAGAGACAAGTCCAGGGGGTTTCACTAAATATTTTAACATTATTTTTCCACATAAGGAGAAGACAGAGACCAAACCCAAATACTGGAAGAAAGAGATGTGCAGATTAGGCTGGGTGGCAATGTTACTCAGATATGTTTAACTTGGCAAGATAAATCCTGGCAATGATATTGAAAAGTATGAATATAAATCACTGAAAACACTTAGCTCTAACAATCAGTGCAAAGACAATTTACTTAAAACTTTATGTGCCCAAAAACGTTCACCATGAATTTAAAACACCCTTTCATAGGACTATTCATTTTAACAACTTTCCTATAGGAATATGTGTATTTAGCATATTATAATAATCATATTAACCTGTAAAAGCCTCCATTGTGTAGACATCCAAAGCCCCGAGACTGCTGCTAGGTGCTTCCATTTTGGATGTGATGTCAGTAGCCACTGATGTCAATGGGGAGGAAACAGATAATGGTGGATGTTTATCAGCCAAGAAATGAGTTGGGCTCAATCTCACTTACTTCAGTTTGTAATGTACACTGGAAAAAGCTCCAGGTGTGCAAAGAAATCAGTGTAAGTAATCTTAATACAGCCTATAGCCTATACTGTGTAAAATTGACAGTACATCTGGAGTTCTGCTTTAAAGCTCATTTTGGACCAGGAATTATTGAACAGGATCCTGTATAATTTTGGCAGTTTTGGGCCCTTGATCTAGAATTTAAAGCAGAAAAAGAATCACTACTACATGCAGGTATGTATTATTTATCATAGAGGTCAGGTCACAGTACTCCTTTTTTTTAACTTAAAATAGTAAAAATTAGTTGGAGTATCATGGACATTTTTTTGCAGTTGCTGAACTCTCATTTAAGAGAATATAATTTGTTTGACTGTCATTCCAAGGCCTTTGGCTTCAATGCATTCTATATTAGAAGTATAGACTGTGACACTTTTGTTTCAGTTGAGTGCAATTGTGACACTTTTACTTGAATTCTAGTTCCAGATATAAATCAGAAATAGCCAGGCAACTACTGTTTTTTTTTTATTTTTAGAAGTTCAGTTATGTCAGGTCTTATACTTTGGAGATATGGCAATGGTGGTGGTATATCACAGTGACTGTAAATAGAACAAAAACGTGCCTACCCTCATCATTCAATAGATCAAAAAAACAACAAAGACAGAGATTTAAGCAGGGTTTTTCGGCACAAACGATGTATTCAACGTACATTAACAAAATTTGTAATAGGGTTTGTACATTAAAAAATACCACTGTACCAATAAACATTGGTACAATAAACATGGATGTCAGACAGTAATTAATCCAGACAGTAATTAATCCAGAAATATTCACACGAATATTGTGTGTGTAATATAGTGTGAATATTTCTGGATTAATTACTGTCTGACATCCATGTTTATTGGCCTAAAACCTGCTTGTTATTAATCAATTAATAACCAGTATATATAGTGGGACATCAATGTGCGCTCTAAACAACATAGGTCATCATGTTTTAGAAAGCACATTAATTGGGAATGTGTATATCTACAACATAATATCCATATGAGTCATTATAAATTCTAATTTAAACATTATCCACTGGTCTAGATGCAATTGACACAAACAATCTACGCATGCTGTCAATACTCCTGAAGAAGCCGTATCTGGCGAAACGCGTCGAGTATATCCAACAACATGCTTTGATGATCAAACATTGTATATGGTCAACAATATATAAGTTGATAGCTGTTATATGTCTAGTGAATATATCATCTTGTCTGTGGTTGAACCCCAAGGATAATAAGGTGGTTCAAACCAACCTTTGATTACTGTTTATTGTATTAAGTAATCATATGACTTCAATGATTATACCTGACCACTAGTTGTGTACAGTGGTATTTTTTAATGTACAAACCCTATTACA